>NC_141044.1:42295000-42327500 GCF_052040795.2 Danio rerio
GGGCAAATTTTCCCAAAGACAGGTGTGCAGAGCTTGTGGCATCATATTCAAAAAGACTTGAGGCTGTAATCACTGACAAAGAGGCATCAACAAAGTATTGAGCAAAGCCTGTGAATACTTACCAGATGCACTGTATATAAACATACTGCTAAATGATTTCATTATATTAGGTTTTCACTGTACTTTATTATTAAATGAATGCAGACTTGGTGAAAATATTGAACAGTAGTGTTTTATTAAATTATTACTACAATCAATGTAAATCAAGTATACAGTCAGATGCCGACTCCCCCTCATAATGAACATATTAAAATGTAAAATAAGTATGATAGTATTTGTGGTGGCGTATCCATGACAACAGAGCTGAGGATCCCTAAAGCGCAGCAGTGTGTTGGTGTGATGTGTTTAAGTGTGTCCACAAGACACACACACACTGCTGTTCATCACGTGGTTTGTCACCAGTCACACACACACTTTTAGTTTTTTAGATGCTAACATAAGTATGTTAGTCTTAAGGTTATCTATAAGCTAGTGAGCTCCAAAAACAGTGACAACACACGGTGGCTCAGTGGCCTCACAGCAAGAAGGTTGCTGGCTCGAGTCCCGGCTGGGCCAGTTGGCATTTCTGTGTGGAGCATGTTCTCCTCATTTTGGTGTGGGTTTCCTCCAGGTGCTCCGGTTTCCACCACAGTCCAAACACATGCACTGTTGGGTTAATGATGAACTAAATTGGCCGGAGTGTATAAGGCCGTACTCACACTAGGTACAGTTGCCTCGAACCGGGCCAAAGCACGCTTGTCCCCCCTCCCGTCTCCCCCGACGGCCCGCACTCACACCACAAATGGGCCTCGGCACGCTTACGTCATCGCTGCTGCGCTGTTCAGTGAGAAGCGCTCTCTCCCTCAGCAGCAAGGTGGAGATTTCTCTAGTTATATCGTGTCAGTCGTTTGATATGCCGTGACATGCAGTCAAATATTTCGCCAAACAGTCCTTAAGGATGCGGTGACACGCAGTCAGATATTTCGCCGAACAGATCCGACACTTTTGGCGCTCATAAACAATCATAAAGCCCTCGTGCTGCAGGAATGAGGAGGTCTGCTGAAGGCGTGCAGCTGTGGTCCAGTGAGGGGTTTGCGTCTTTAATAAACTACGGCAGTTTGCGTTCACTGAACAGTAAGAATGATTAATAAATCCATATGAAACAGTCCCTTGAAAGTCATGTCTCGCTTTCAGTTTCGGGCTTCGGTGCGTTTTGCACTCACACACAAGTGAACCCTGCTTAGGCACACCTCTTCCAACTGGGCCAGGGCCGGCCAAGTGAACCGTGCTTGAGCCCGATTCAGCGCACTCACACTTCTTAAACGATCCGGGAAACAGGCCTGGGCACGGTACGGATGGCATAGTGCGAGTAGGCCCTAAGTGTGTATGGGTGTTTCCCAGTGCTGGGTTGTGGTTGGAAGGGCATCCATTGTGGAATAGTTGATGGTTCATTCCGCTGTGGCAACCCCTGATTAATAAAAGGACTAAACCAAAAAGAAAATGAATGAATGATTTGATGAACAGGGGTGGCCAAACTTTTTCTTATAAAGGGCCAATAACCAAACTTTGAGAGATGAGGGCCGATATATATTCTACTAAAAAACTTTTTTTTTTTTGTATTTTCTGTGATTTCCTACATCCTTTCGGTTAAAAAATTCTACAATTTATAGTTTTTAAATTTTGTTTTTATTTTTAATTTTGGAGCATGTCCACTGTAGTAGACCACAGGACCATTTTACTTCAAAACGACCGCCACTCAGACAACAAAACTGTATAGGAAATGGCTGTAAAGGGATATTAATCCAATATTAATGTAACAAAAACAAAACAAAAGCCATTTTTTCCTTTTGTATTAAAATTCCTGAAACAGTTTAGTCTGAAAGAGAGTCAAACTCAAAAAAAGAAGAAGAAATGATGTTAATTCAAAACAAATTTAACATAAAAGCAATTTAAATCTGATTGTAATTCTCTAATTGTCTGATTGTCTGACTCTAAGTCAGAGTCTCCCTCAACTATTTTATAAAGGCTGTTTCTCAATATGATTTCTTCAGCGGTCTTGCATCCTCGTGTTCCCGTGTAACGTCATCATCAGCAGCCAAAGTTCAGTTCCAGTACTCAAGAACTGAGGACACGTGAAACTTCCCGGATGTGTTCTTGATATGGAGGACGCACTGCAGACTTGAGCACCGAACTCGCTCTGGAAGTCCCAGAAGTCATTGCGACTGGAGATGGGAAGCGCAGCATTTTATTTAGATTTATTATTAAAGTTCAGAGATGTCACTTATTTACCTCAGGAATTTCCCTAAATGAAACGGTGAATGTAGACATTACCATGCACATCTTAATAAAGGAATAAACACATTAAGGGTGTTTATTTATTAAAATCTGTTTTATTTATATTGTGCAACTTATATTTGTAATGTTTTTATGCATAGTATAGGTTTTGAGAAGGAGAACAAATCAATAAATCGCTGTATGAATGCTGTAATGTTTAAAAAAAAAAACGTGAAGGTCACGTGACCATCAGGAAGAACGCAGCATCTAATTTCTCTCAGGACGCGTTCTCTGTTCTCGTGGTCCCTCGAGTTTGTTCTTCCGAGGACACATGGCAAAACTGGTTATTTCTGCCTCCTGCAACATGCAGTCATTAATTAATTAAAATGGTCCTGGTGTCCACTATAGTGGACATTTAAAAAAGGAGGATATTTTGAAACACAAACAAGTTGACAGCTTTGAAAGCTAAATGTATTGTTCCTGACACTTTAATACACAAATATACATGCAATAATAAAAGCAAAAAACATTTTTCAAGAGTTCACACTTAGCTGATGATTTACAAAAGCTTGTTTGGCATGCTGTCCCAGGAGAGAGCCCCGAGCTCAAGGACTCCACGAGCCCGGGGCTTCCTCCCGTTGCCAGAGCAAGAGGGGAGCCTGAGCTCGGTGGATCTCAGAACTCCCCTGCCGCTGTAGCTAAGGGAACGCAAGGGATTAGACAAGCTTAATTGTTATGCATGTTAAATGTCTTTGGATGGTAGGAGGAAACCGGAGAACCCGGGGAAAACCCACGCGGACACGGGAAGGACATACAAACTCCTCACAGAAACACCCACCGGTCCTTTGGAACCAGGACTGGCAGTGTTCTTGCTGTGGGGCTCACAGTGCTAACCACTGGGCCGCCGTGCCGCCCAATCACAGGTAAAGGAGGAGAATAGGGGAGAAAGGGGGTTTCTTCCAAACGAAGATGAAGTGAACTGAAAACTGTGGCTATTTATAGTAGCTTAGGGCTCATATGATTGGAAGATAGTGATTAGCAAATGCGAGACTGGCCGTGATAAATCATAAGCACGTGATCCTCTCGAAATTAGTTTATGAATAAACTTCACAAAAAGCTCAATTTTACACGCCTCTCTCCTTACCATTAAATGTGCTTTTTCGTATGCCGGCCATTTTGGATGCAGTGTAAGAAGTGGTTCCTAGCATGCCAGCCAATCAAATGACATCACTAGACAGCCCAGGATGTCCTCTGTACAGTACAACAGGCTTGACAGAATAGCTCAAAATAATTCAGAGAAAATTCATGAAAACGCTCTGTCCACTACAGAGGACACAAGTCAATGGGCTGGGTCTCAGGAGGATGTACCAAACTGAACATGTCACACTGTATTATATTAAATTTGCCATGGGTTATTTCCTAATTTATTCGCCAATATTTAAAAATAACTAGAAAATGCTGCTTTAAATTGTATTTGCAGTATAATTTTGAAACATTTTGTAATTAACTTATTACAGTAAAGTCATAATCTCATTAATAACACAATGACATTAGCCCCTTTCACACATACACACCTTTCTGGAAAATTACCGGCAATTTTCCGGAAAGTTCTGTATGTGTGAACAGGCCCTTTTTGAAAATACCGGTAAATTTGTTCTGGCTTTTTTCTGGAAAGAGAAGTTGTAAGATTACAGGTAATTTGCCGGAATGCTGCGCAATGTGAATGCAAAAGGAAGATTGCCGGAAAGAGCGCGTGCACGTTTAGAACGTGCTGACGTGAGACGTACTTTAGCCAATCAGAACAGTCAGACACATTCACGTCCGCGCGGTTTATGAGAATAAAAGCCTTAGAATATTTTCCCAGACATATTTAGCTGCTAGAAATTAGTCAGACAACGTTTATATGTTCATCTTAATGCCAACCGTGTAAATAATTATCGATAAGATGCTTAGGATAAGCCGTTGTTTGTTCACCTTCAAGTTTTGCGTGTGCCCGTGAAACAGCCCATGGGCACACACACATATGAACATCTCGACATGTGAAAGTGTTTCTCTATATGTTTTCATCGAAGTTGTTCACAATACTGATCCATCCACAGAGTTTGTGATGTAGTCAAATGTTTACAAACACAAGCGCAGCCGTTTAGAGCTTATTTCTGGTGAATGATGTCAGAATTTACCGGTGTTTTGGAGTGGATGTGTGAATGCTCTTTTCCGGAAAAATTCCGTAACGTCCTCGCCTGTGTGAACAGCGCTTTTTTTAAAGTCGTTCCGGAAATTTTCCGTATAATTACCGGTATCACTGTGTGAAAGGGGCTTATAACAGTGTTGAAAACACTTGACCTGCTTTCGTCTTTGCCTTGATTTGCTCGCCTTAGCTTGTGCGTTGCTTTTGTCAAGGGATAGTTTTTACATTTTAAAAGTCTGATTTATTTACAACATTTAGTTGAAACATGTCATTTCAGTTGGCTATTTTTGTAGCTCAGCAGTAAAACAAAGAAAAAAAGGGGGTTGCATTAAAATCTAAATATCGATCTCTGTTAAAGGCATTCGCCCCAATAACCTCCCCAACATTCTCCCTCTCTTTTCAGATGAGATGGTGGGCCAAATCAAAGGTTACCTTTGGCCAACTTTGGCCCGCAGGCCCTACTTAGGGCATCTCTGATCTAGAAACATGTCTTATAATCAGTGTTTAAAACCATTTTCTTGCTTCATATTCTTGTGTAATTGAAAGACACTTTAAAAATGACTTTTATTTTGTAATATTAGTCATGCCTTTACTGCCATGTTAGCTACTGTCATTTGAATGCATTCTTGCATAAATGGATTCATTTCTTTCAAATAACTTAACAGTTTGACTTTAATATGTGTGCATTTACAACAGAGCTCTTCCTTATTTTCAATTCTGCAGACCCTGAATATGATCATAAACTCATGCATCTTAAAGTTTAGTTCCGTGTATAAAGTAATTATGTTACTGGGTGTACAATAGTAAATGCGTCTGCAATATTATTTGGAGGATATTCACTTTGTTTGGTCACATTATGCATTTGTCTACACATTCTAGTAAATTCATGTGTTTGTTTTATATTTATTTATATATTTATATTGTATATTAATGCATTCATCATAGTATGTATGTTTACATGTTTGTTTGTTTCAGTCTAATGTTCACTATAGCAGTGTTTCTCCATGGGGCGCACATTTTGACATGGTCATCAAGCCTCGACCCAAATTTTTAAGAAACTATTATATAATTTTAGGATTTATAATTATTTGTGTTTATTTGTTAACATATACAAGTAGTGACAGATAAATCATAAGAAATTCACCAAGACTTACAAATAAACAATACTTTATTGCTGTCATTTAACAAAACGTATCAAATTATAGTTATATTACAAAGTAAAAATGTCAAATACTGTAAACCGTGGTTAGGTTAAAGAAATGTTCAGTTACCATTTACTAAACTGAATTGTTAATAAAACATTAACACTGATCCTGTTGAACAGAACAAACCAACAAATTAAAGTAAAACGATTGAAATAATCATAACCCTTTTTATAATAATCACCAGTTATTTGCTCTTCTGCTATTGTGTGGGCTGTCTTGGTCTATGCTACGCTGTACAGTGCTACAGTGCCTGTACTAGTTTTGAACATAAAGATGTTCGGCACCCTTTGTGATGCCCTCAGCTATTGAAGTCGTCGTTGAAAATAGTTCACAGGTTTGTCCTTGCAACTGGGGTGTTTGGTTTTAAAAGTCATTTTAGTTTAGAAGGTTTTAAGCTCTCTTGTATATTTACAACATATGTAAATCCATACTTCACATATTCAGGGTTGTACTTGCGCTTCGACATATTTGTTGCTATAATTAAATTAAATTTCACATGTCAAACGGTACGGTTGTCGCACGCGCATTTCAAAATAAAAGTCCGATATAAGCAAAATAAGTTAAAAATTAAACTTTTGTTGTTTTTTTGACCATACACTTCGCGACCCACTGAAAATGTTCCCGCGACCCACTTTTGGGTCACGACACACCAGTTGAGAAACACTGCACTACTGTAATATATTCATGCATTTCAGTCTAATTATTATTCGTCTTCTTGTTCTTTATCAAATGTTCATTTATTTATTATAACCAAATTTTTAGGTCATTTATTTGATTTTGGATTGAATTAATGACAGATATTATTTCCCAATTTTCTCAATTTTTAATAATCTCAATGTTTTATAATCAGAAGCTACAATTATACATTATTTTAGTACTGTAATATATTCACGCATTTCAGTCTAATTATTTATCTTTTTTGTTTTTAATCTAAAGCTTATTTATTCTTATAAAGCAGGGTTGTCAAACTCAATTCCTGTTGGGCCGCGGCTCTGCACAGTTTAGTTCCAACCCTAATTAAACACACCTGATCAAACTAATTGAGTCCTTCAGGCTTGTTTGAAACCTACAGGTAAGTGTGTTGGAGCAGGGTTGGAACTAAACTGTGCAGGGCTACGGCCCTCCAGGAATTGAGTTTGACATCCCTGTTATAAAGTATTTGGTCATTTATTTGAATCTTTTTTACGGTTTTTCTCCATTGGTTTGACTCTTTTCTTGAAATAGAAATTACATTCTCAAATAAGATCATTTGGCAAAACAGTGGTACAGTTCAGCACAACACTATAGCTCACTTTCAAAAGCTCATACCTTTCCCACAGCAGTTCACTCATGTGTCAAAACTAAATTTCCTTCTCATTTATACAGTCAGTGCCCCCAAAATGCTTCAACCCTTTGGCATTATGTAAGAACTGCAAGTCAAAACGTTTAGATGTTTTGTCACCAGGGGCGGACTGGCCATCTGGCAATTCTGGCAAATCCCAGAGGGGCCGGGCCAATTTTTAAATGTGGGCCGGTCAGTTTTTTTTTTAACATGTATTGTTCTTACGTGCAGGCAGCTTTTATCTCTTGCTAGATGTGATATTATAATGATGATAATAAAAATGATAATAATAATAATAAATGTTAAGCATTTGGCCCAATTGGTGACGGCCGCCTGATTTCAAGATGGGCCGACCCAATCCGAGGTTACCTGGACGTAATCAAAATCCGGCAAGAATGTCATATTATTTCACCATCTGTACACCAAAATAAATAGTAAATGTCTGTGTCCGTGGGTGGGCTGTGTCAGTGTGGTAATGTGGGCTGATGTGGCTACAATGCCAGGGCTGAATTTTTGTCCCAGTCCGCCCCTGTTTGTCATTATGGCAAAGAACCAGGCCCGGATTGGCTAATCAGGAGGACCGGGAGAATTCCCGGTGGGCCGGTCCGTTTTTTGGCCGTGAGGGTCCCTAGTTCCAGAATCTGTTGTTCTCAGCAGTCACACTTTTTAAAAATAATTTATTTATTTACTTGACCACAGCCTTCTTATTCATTATTTTACCGCAGCTCTGCTCTTTTTATCTATTTTCTCGTAGCCTCGTGAGCAGGATGCAGCCTGCAGGTTAATGATGATATAACTAGATAAGTCACCATTCTACGTGCAGCTGTTGTGGTACAGTGGTTAGTACGTTAGATTATGACGTGGCCAACCTGGGTTCGGTCCTTGTCTGAGTAACAATTTTTTTTTTTTTTTATTGTTATGACATAATACTGTAAGGGTTGTTCTAAAAGAGTTCTAAGAGCTGTTTTCTCAAAAAAAAAGACGTGATAGTGTAATTAGAAACTGAATTGGAAATAACCTTATTTTAATATAGTCAGTGGTGAACTGAGGTGGGCCGGTGTGAGGCTTGAAACTCCAGGGCTGAAAAAGAGTCCCACTCCGGCCCTGCAAAGAACCACTAAAATATCCTCCATGTCCACCATACAGTCCTAGCCCAGTCCTTTACTGACAATGGTTCCTGTACTGGTTTTGTCTAGCTAACAGAATACAATTGTGTATAAAACAGAAACAGGATTTTAGGGTAAGAGTAGCCTACAAGGTTTGACGTCATACATTACGCTCATACTGCCAAGGAAATGGTCACTCTTTTTTTATTGTAATAATCAACCACACACAAAGTAACTTATATCAGAGCAAAAAGAATAAATAGCTGTAATAAATTGTGATTAAATGTTCCAAGGATTCACCTACTGTATGGTATTCATGGTCTTAGTCTTCTCAACAGACTATTGTGCATGTAACGACATATGCAATGAAATGACGCTGACACATTTTGGAGAGAACAACCATTAGACTGACAATTACAGATCACTTTAGATCAACAAGATCTATTCATTTGGAAATTGTGCTAAATGTAGGCTATCTCTACTTAATCATTTCCAGAGATGTACTTAGACATTTGCAATTTGATTAAATGAATGAAAAAATCAATTCTGCTGTGAACAATTGCCAAGTGTTTTGGAGGTTTGTCCATGTTGTTTTGAGGATGTAATTTCTGTTTCAAGAAATGAGCCAAACTGAAAAACTAATATATACAGTTGAAGTCAGAATTATTAAACCCCTTTTCACATTTTTTCTCCTTTTTTTTATATTTCCCAAATGACGTTTAACAGAGGAATTTTCACAGTATGTCTGATAATATTCTTTCTTCTGGAGAAAGTCTTATTTGTTTTATTTCGGCTAGAATGAATTTTTAAAAAACCATTTTAGGGACATACAGTAATCATTAGCCCCTATAAGCTATATTTTTCCCGATAGTCTACAGAACAAACCACTGTTATACAATAACTTGCCTAATTACCCCAGTTAAGCCTTTAAATGTCACTTTAAGCTGTATAGAAGTGTCTTGAAGAATATCTAGTCAAATATTATTTACTGTCATCATGCCAAAGAAAAATAAATCACTTATTAAGGGATGAGTTATTAAAACTAGAGGAGGAGAACGATGATGAGGATTATAAGCTGAGCAAATATGATATACTAATCCTGCTGAAGTATTCCAAGCATGGGATGGGTCCTCGTGTGGCAGAGTTCCTCACAGCTCCAATACACGTCTCTGCCATTTGCTTGCAGTAGCCATGTGCTTTTCACCATACACAATTCATCTCCTCGTGATCTTTCTTCATAGTGATGAAATCAACAGAGACATTGATTGATTGTATTTTAATAGTAGGCAGGTAATAAGCCAGTAAATTGCAGGAATTGGGACTTAAATGAAAGAGTTGCTAACATTTGTTAGAGTGAGGGTGTACATTTTATAAAGTTATATACTGTAAAGTGTCCTTTCCAAAAAAGTGATGTCTACAGTATGTGTATAATGCATGTTCAATGAATGTATATATTAATTCCGTTTAATTAATTTGCTCTTCTGTTTGTTTGCACAGACCCCGGATCAGTCCATCACTCATGGTTTAACCCCCGTGGTTTAGTGTATGGTGTGGGTTGCTCGGCTTGTTATGGTTATCTGAGGTCACGTCAGGTCATATCAAACCTGTGGGTCATCAATACCTCACTAAGTGGACTGTGTGGGGTTTAATCGCGGGGTGTCAGTGTTCGGATGATCCCTTGCGGGGGAGACGCACACCCATCAGCGGCCCCGCGGAGGTCCTGCATGTGTGTGTGTGTGTGTGTGTGTATCAGCCATCATGTCAGACTGCAGCCAATAAGGTACAAAAGCTTCAAGATAACAAATGAGTAACAGATATCCGAAATGGATTAGTGAATTAACTCTCATGCACAAACACACACACACACACACACACACACATACACACACACTCATCTTTAAAAGAGGGAATATCAATTAGTTGCATAGGATAATGGACTTAGAAGAGTCTGGATAAGATTACGACCTCACTAAGCCAGCAGATCTGGCTAAATCACTTTTGATTGTATGATTTTTTTCAGAGAAATATTCTAGATAAATTTGATTTTGCTTAAAGAAAATAAATATGAACTCTTTTTTTACAATACTGCATTTTAATAGCATTTATATGAGCATTTCATTAGCATTTGTAATTGTGTGGGGGCGGCCTGGTGGCTCAGTGGTTAGCACTGTGGCCCCACAGCAAGAAAGTCACTGGTTTGAGTCTCGGCCGGGTCTGTTGGTGTTTCTGTGTTGAGTTTGCATGTTCTCCCCATATTGGCGTGGGATTCCTCCGGGTGGGTTTCCCCCACAGTCCAAACACAGTTCACAAGCCACTTTGAAGAACATAAGCTGGAATAGTTGGTGGTCTATTCTGCTGTGGCGACCACGGATAAATAAAGGACTAAGCAGAAGAAAAACTAATGAACGTAATAGTGTGCATAATTTTATTCATTCATTCATTTTCCTTTGGCTTAGTCCCTTTATTAAGCTGGGGTCACCACAGCGGAATGAACCACCAACTTATCCGGCATATAAGTAACATGAGCGTAACATCTCAGCACTCTGAATAGGCCTGGCTACATACACTTCGCCTTTTAATTGGCCAACACAACAATGAAGTCTTTCTTAACAAATTAAATTAAAACAAATTCTAAATTATGACAGGTATTTGGCAATAGCGAAATCAAGATGAACGCCACTCGACAATCTGGCCTTAAGGCGGCGGTGAAGCTGAATATTAAAAGAATAGCCTAACACCAACATTAACCTGTATACTCTGTCTACATTAGGATTTTATGGTTTAATTAATATTTATTTATAATAAAAAAGAAACCCTTTACTCACCAAGATTAATCCAGGTGTTTTTGTGGAGGAACATCACTGAATTCGCTATAAATGTCTTTAGCGCAGACCTGCGCTCTGGATGTTGCGTCCAGCAGCACCGAACACCATTTCAATGCTGCTGCTACAGGCCGAGATGCATAGATCTGATCTGGCTAATTCAGCATGTTTTGGGTAGGATTGTTCGTTCATCTTCTACCAGCCAAGAACATCCACTTCATTTTCCATTTTCAATGGAGTGAGTGAGTGACTTCGTCACCTTCCCTGTCAGCTTGCTGTACATTGCTGTTGAGCGTTCTACCATAATACGCAGTGTATGAGCGACCGCAAACATACCTTTGCGGCTAGAATGACTGTTCCTTTTGGACTGGCGGCTGGCCTGACCACAGTCGAAATACGCTCTTTTTGACTTCTCCATCATCATTTGTTTCACCTTTGCAGGGATGGATTTTAATGCTTTAACAAAGGATTTAATTACTTTCTTGCGCTAAATGAAGGTTTATTCATAAACTAATTTTGAGAGGATCACGTGCTTATGATCAACACGGCTGGCTCCTTATTAGCTCCGTAATCAGCCCTATTAGATGATTACAGAAGTCAGTTTTTCACTCTAGTTATCTTCGTCTTGAAGCTCCCCCCCCTTTCCACCCCTACATCCTCCCCCTTTTCTGACAGGGCGACACGGTGGCCCAGTGGCTAGCACTGTTGCCTCACAGCAAGAACACCGCTGGTCCAACCTATCGGGCCGGTTGGTGTTTCTATGCGGAGTTTGTATGTTCTCCCCATGTTCGCGTGGGTTTCCCCCGGATTCCCCGGTTTCCTCCCACCGTCCAAAAACATAAACCATAGCCAATCAACTAAAACAAATTATCACTTACTACAACCCTAGTTTACACTTCTCACGGCGACAAGCAGGGGAGTTCTCGAGACCTACCTGAGCTCAAACTTCCCTCTTGCCCTTCTAACTGGAGGGAGCCCCGGGCTCGAGGATATTACGAGCTCGGCTCTCTCCCGGGACAGCATGCCAAATATGCTTGTGGGGCTGGATAGTTTAGTATAGTTTAAAACTTTATTAATCCCCATAGGGCAATTTATTTCGACAAGGTGGTGCTTCACATACAGTATATCAAAATGACACTCAACACAATAAACATCAACACTTAACAGCACGTACAAAAAACAAATAATAGTTCAGCAATTAACTACATTTATTACAT
This sequence comes from Danio rerio, assembly GCF_052040795.2. Lineage (NCBI taxonomy): Eukaryota > Metazoa > Chordata > Actinopteri > Cypriniformes > Danionidae > Danio > Danio rerio. Next base: position 42,307,173 of record NC_141044.1, read on the forward strand.
AACCTAATTAGTTCAGGCACAAAAGTAAATTTATAACGATTGGTGGAACATCTTATTGTCCTTAGACGTCGACCAAGGGGCGTCCGCTCAAAATGTTTATTTAAGGGATGTGTTTTGTCTCCTAATATTTTATGTGCCATCCTCAACACCTGCTGTTCGCAATAGTATGCAAGACTTCGCAGGGGAACTCCCAAACTCTTTAAACACAATTTAACGATGCCTTGAAAATGATTTTAGTTTTTTTTATGGACAGTGAAGAGAACAAACAAATGGCAAAATACTTTCAATAAATAAATTGTAAAAGGTCATAAGAATAACTTTCTCTACATTAAAAGAGTTGAGATGCTTGGCCATTTCGTCTTATCCAATGTCCATTGGGAGGGTGCTTTTGCAAGTGGACCTGTCAGATGAACGCCGCTCACTTTGACGTTAATTTTGGCAGTAAAACTGTGCTTATCACTGGGTGACGAGCTGTTATAACATGCTAAAAGCATTATGTAAATTATATATATATATATACATATATATATATATATATATATATATATATATATATATATATATATATATATATATATATATATATATATATATATATATATAATCAATATAACTTATTTTTACATTTACAAGTTTCAGGTCTGTAAAGTCTAAGAAGAGAAGTATTAGTAGTATTAGTACTTTTTTTTTTGTTTTGTTTTTTTTGGGTACAGTTAGTGTGATATTCAGAGAGGCAATTGCAGATTAGGAAGTGAAGTGGAGACTAAATAGTTAAGTTTTTAGTCGTTTCTTGAAAGTAGCGAGTGACTCTGCTGTTCTGATGCAGTTAGGGAGTTCATTCCACCAACTGGGCAGATTGAGCGTGAGCGTTCGCGAAAGTGATTTCTTCCTTTTTTGGGATGGAACCACGAGGCGACGTTCATTCACAGAACGCAAGTTTCTGGAGGACACATACATCTGCAGAAGTGAGAGCAGATAAGAAGGAGCAAGGCCAGAAGTCACTTTGTAGGCAAACATCAGAGCTTTGAATTTGATGCGAGCAGCAACTGGCAGCCAGTGCAAACGGACTAGCAGCGGAGTGACATGTGCCCGTTTAGGTTCATTGAAGACGACTCGTGCTGCTGCATTCTGGAGTTGTTGAAGAGGCTTGATAGAGTTAGCTGGAAGCCCGGCTAGTAGAGAGTTGCAGTAATCCAGTTTGGAGAGAACAAGAGCTTGAACAAGGAGTTGAGCTGCATGTTCAGATAAGAAGGGTCGGATCTTTCTGATGTTATAGAGTGCAAATCTGCACGATCGAGCAGTTCTAGAAATGTGGTCAGAGAAGTTTAGTTGGTCATCAATCGTTACTCCAAGGCTTTTCACCATTTTGAATGCAGTAATGGTTGCCCCGTCCATCTGGATTGAAAAGTTATGGTGTACAGTCGGGTTGGCAGAAACTACAAGCATTTCCGTTTTTGCGAGGTTCAGCTGAAGATGATGATCTTTCATCCAGTGTGAAATATCCAACAGGCAGGCTGAGATGCGAGCTGAAACCGAGGGATCATCAGGATGAAAAGAGAGGTATAGCTGGGTATCATCAGCATAGCAGTGGTAGGAGAATCCATGTCTCTGGATGACTGGTCCTAGAGATGATGTGTAGATGGAGAAGAGAAGTGGCCCAAGAACAGAGCCTTGAGGTACCCCAGTGTTTAGATGCTGTAGGTTGGACACCTCTCCCCTCCAAGACACCCTGAATGACCTGTCAGAGAGGTAAGATCGTGTTTTTAACACAACAACAAAATCTGAACCGCATCGGATGTCATTCCCTTGCTGTAAATGCTAGCGCTCCCGTTTTTTTTCTGCATACTTGCTGCGTGCGCATCCTGGTTGTTTACAAACATGGTAATTCATCTATACTGTTATGCCAAAAATGTACTGTGAAGAAAAATCGAACGGTCTAAAAATGCCTGATTTTCTGTTTCATTTATTCGTTTAAACTAGCTGTGATTTTTGTTGTTGTTTTTATTTTTCTGCTTTCTTTTTTTGAGATTCAGCCTGTTCCTCTGTACACATCTTACAGTGAAACGGGACAAGCTTGAGTCTGACGCTGCAGAAACGAACAGAAAGCAGGAAAAGTTTTCTTAAGCTGCTCAGCACTTTCAGCTCAGGGTTACACATGTTTCTGCTGCATGTTTGACATGTTCTGCTGCTGCCCGCTTTTAGAAAGACCCAAAATACAACCTGGACACATCAAACACACCTGCCTAGCTCAGTGCTTATCCCTGGTTGAAGCCCAGGTGTCACACACACACACACACACACACACACACACACACACACACACACTGCTCTGTTTGCTCATCTTGTGTTGGTTTTGCCCCTGCTGGTTTTGGGTTATTTTAATCTGTGCATCTATGGGCAGAAAAGTAGGCCTTTCCCATGATGCCTCTCTCCCTCTCTTATAAGAAATTAATGGTGGTGTTGTGAGGATTACTGTTGCTCAGACTTGGTGATCAAGCCTCTCACACTGCTGTAAGTATACTGTAGACTCCATTGTGTCCTCCAGGGCTTTTGATTTTTACTGTGAGTGTGAATATTGGTGTGCAGACGCTCTGTGAAGGAGGAGCACAAAGATCACTAACTCTTCACTGTACACAGACTCTACATTTGATGCTCTTTATTTGTAAGAGTAGTGATGATCTGGATGTCTTATTTTGGTTGTTTGTGTGTGTGCTGTACATGCAGGATGTGGACAGCTGGTTTCCAGGTGCTGCTGCTGTGTTGTGGGTGAGTCTGCTGGGCATCAGGACAGTGAGTGTGTGGACGTCACTGCAGAAATATAATCACAAAACTGCAGTACAGTTATCTACAGTTATCTATCTATCTATCTATCTATCTGTCTGTCTGTCTGTCCGTCCGTCCGTCCGCCCGCCCGTCCGCCTGCCTGAATGTTCAAGTGTTTGTCTATCCATCTATTTATCTTTCATTCTGTCTGTCTGTCCATTTTTCTGTTCATCTCTTCATCCTTTTTTCACCCTACCTGTCTGTCCATTTGCCTGTCCATGTCTCCACCCATCCATCCATCCATCCATACATCCATCCATCCATCCATCCATCCATCCCTCTATCCGTCTGTCCGTCCATCCATCCATCCATCCATCCATCCATCCATCCATCCATCCATCCCTCTATCCGTCTGTCCGTCCATCCATCCATCCATCCATCCATCCATCCATCCATCCATCCATCCGTCTATCTGTTTAACCATTTGTCTTTCCATCTATTTTTCTATCTGTCTGTCTTTCTGTATGTCTGTCAAACCATTCATCTGTCCATCTGTTTGTCCGTCCATCTGTCCGTACATCCATCTATTCATCCATCCATCCATCCATCCATCCATCCATCCATCCATCCATCCATCCATCCATCCATCCATCCATCCATCCATCCATCCATCCATCCATCCATCCATCTATTCGTTTAACCATTCGTCTTTCCACCTATCCACTTATCTATCTATCTGTTTGTCCATTTGCCTGTCAATTTCTCCATCCATCCATCCATCCATTTATCTATCTGTCCAACCATTTGCCTTTCCATCTTTTTATCTATCTGTCTGTTTTTCTTTGTCCAATCATTCGTTTGTCCATCGGTCCGTCTGTCTGTCCATCCATCCATCCATTCATCCGTCCATGAGTTTTTCTGTTCAACCATTCATCTTTCCATCTATTTATCTATCTGTCTGTCTATTGCTTGTCCATTTCTCCATCCATCCATCCATCCATCCATCCATCCATCCATCCGTCCAACAATTTGTCTGTCTATCTATCTATTTATCTATCTATCTATCTATCTATCTATCTATCTATCTATCTATCTATCTATCTATCTGTCTATCTGTCTGTCTGTCTGTCTGTCTAATCATTTGTCTGTTCATCTGTCTGTCTGTCAATCTGTCCATTCATCCATCCATCTTTCTGTCCATCTATTTATCTGTCTGTCCACCTGTCCATTTGTTTAGCCAACCATGTGTCCGTCTGTCTGTCCAAGCGTTTGTCTGTACATCTTTTTCTCTCTCTATCTGTCTTTGTCTATCAATCTCTGTCTGTCTGTCTGTCTGTCTGTCTGTCTGTCTGTCTGTCTGTCTGTCTGTCCATTTATGCATCTGTCGGTCTTTTCTTTCTTCTGTCCATATTTCTATTCATATGTCTGGTTGTCCATCTATTTATCTGTCTGTCTTTCCATCCATCTGTCCCCCTATCCATCCATCCATCCATCCATCCATCCATCCATCCATCCATCCATCCATCCATCCATCAATTTGTCTGTCTGTCCAAACATTTGCCTGTATATCTGTTTATCTATCTGTCTGTCAGTCCATCAATCTGTCTCTGTCCTTCTGTCCATTTATTCATCTGTGTGTGTGTTCGTCTGTCCATTAATCCATCCATATTTCTGTCCAACCATTTATGTGTATGCCCATTTGTCTGTCTGTCTGTCTGTCTGTCTGTGGAACCATTCATCTGTCCATCTATTTATCTGTCTATCCTTATATCCATTCATCTATGCGTTTGTTCATCTGTTTGTCTGTTCATCTGTCTGTCTGTCCAACAATTCATATATCCATCTAATTATCTATCTGTCTTTCCATCCATCCATCCATCCATCCATTTATTCATTCACATTATTCCTATTTATCCACATGTAGAGACACATTTTCTATCCAAATCGTATTCCTTATGCTATTTTGTGTACTGTATTTTGCACACTATGAAGCACACACACACACACACACACACACACACACACACACACACACACACACACACACACATATTCCCACCTCCGGATCTGTCATCTTGCAGGACACTGTCATCTCAATAGACAACACAAATAAACAGAAAAGGCCCTGACAGGACACACGCACACACACACACACACACATGCACACACATTGACCGTCTCTTCGTCCTTTACCTTGTCAGAAAGCATAAATCTGAAAGTTTGGAGGAGATGAGCAGACTTCAGACAGAGCACCTTTACTGTCATCTCTCCGGACAGTCAGAGATACACCTCTTATAGGAGCTACTCAATAAATAAGCAGCCATGATGACATCTCCAGGTATTCCATGCCTCCTAAAGTCATATTGCTTACAAACACGTATATAGAGATGCTAAAAATGATAGGAGGACATTTGAAACATAGAGCAGCACGGTGGCACAGTGGTTCGCACTGTGGGCTCACAGCAGGCATTTCATCAGTTTGCATTTCTGTGTGGAGTTTGCATGTTGTCCCAGTGTTGGCGTGGGTTTCCTCCGGGTGCTCCGGTTTCCCCCATTGTCCAAACACATGCGCTATAGGGGATTTAATTAACTAAATTGACTGTAGTGTATGAGTGTGTATGGATGTTTCCTAGTATTGGGTTAAGGCTGGAAGGACATCTGCTGTGTAAAACATACGCTGGGATAGTGGCGGTTCATTCCACTGTGGCGACCCCTCATAAATAAAGGGATCAACCCTAAAAGAAAATGAATGAATGAAACATCTGAGTTTGTCTGCGTTTATGATTTATAGTTATGCTTCCGAGTCAAATGCAGTGTATGTGTTATTCTGTAAACTACTGATGATATTTCTTCCTGTAATAAATTAAAATGCGTTTCTGTTTTTGCATAAACCAAAAGAGGTGGCATGTTTTCAGACATGTTTACTCAGTTTTAGACTTAACAATGCCAATGTTTTGATATCAGAAAGTTTGAGAAATTAAAGCTTTAGCGATAGTTCTGTCAGGAAGACTGAGATGTCACGTCATTAATAATTATCTCGTCAGCCTATAATGACCCAGCCCGCTACATATAAGCCCATCTAAACAATTTGTTTCTCTGTACTCAGGTGACGTGGAAGTTTCCCTATGTCCACCACCAGGTCGGGCCTTGTCTCCACTCAGGGGTTGGCTTCGCCCTGCCTTCATCTTCAGGCAGGATCTGCCAGCTCATCCAGAGTTCTGCTTACGCCAAATGACTTTATGAAAGGACAGTAACAAACTTACACCATATATACACAATATATGTTAAACCATTTATCTGCCTCCTAAAAAGTCTTTCTGGCAGAAATAACAATGAAATCGAATACAAGGAATTAAAACATTTGTTGTTCATTTCCTGGGTGATGCAGTGGCGCAGTAGGTATGCTGTCGCCTCACAGCAAGAAGGTCGCTAGTTCGAACCTCAGCTCGGCTCAGTTGGCGTTTCTGTGTGGAGTTTGCATGTTCTCCCTGCGTTCGCGTGGGTTTCCTCCCGGTGCTCCGATTTCCCCCACAGTCCAAAGACATGCGGTACAGGTGAATTGGGTAGGCTAAATTGTCTGTAGTGTATAAGTGTGTGTATAAATGAGTGTGTGGATGTTTCCCATGGATGGGTATCGGCTGGAAAGGCATCCACTGCGTAAAAACTTGCTGGATAAGTTGGCGGTTCATTCCGCTGTGGCGGCCTCGGATTAATAAAGGGACTAAGCCGACAAGAAAATGAATGAATGAATGAATGTTGTTCATTTCTAATAAAAAACTAATACACAATATTCTTTTTATTTTAAATATATATTTTTAACTACTCAAACTCATAATGAATACAGATTAATTGACAATTTCTCTAATGTTTTTCCCATATCTGTACAGGAGCATCTTCAGTTTGATTTTCAGCTCTTTTGAACACACTTGTTTTACCTCATAATGCTTTAAATACAAGCTCTTGTTCATTTATTAATAGATACGTTGTTTAGATTCTCACTTTTTAGTAACATTAGTTTCTTATCTTCTTTCTGCTTGAGCGTGTGTTTGCATGTTTCAGTTTTTCCAGCATATGGCATGATATTAAAAAATAATGACGGATCATGAAGTGGTGCAGCTGACAAAACGGCAAAATACTGAGATGAAGATCAGGCAGTTAAAGTTTAGAATAAGACATAGACCATTTTGAAAGATGTAAACTAAATCTATGGTTCCACAGTAATTCCTGTTCTACGTTTTGATTTCTATAGCTTCCGATAATATAAAAAGAGCCACACATTAATAAACAATGTCTTAACATTAAGTTATGATTGGATTGCCTTTTGTTACAGTTAAATAGTTTGATAACAAGCTAGAAATGTTCACAAGCCAATGGCATGACCACATTACAATTGTCTATAGCTAACATTAGATCATACACTAGCTTAAATGAGCAGTACATTTGGTACCTGTCAACATTGCGATGTGAAAATAAGGGATATGCCCACCATAATAAGGGATTCTCCCCTCAAATAATCCCCAAATTGCTAACTATGTTCATTTGGAGCTGTTTCATTGTAAATAAACAGTTAAATGGTCAGTAATATGTTTTATTATTATTATTTACAAAAGAAAAAATAAAGATATACATTGGCAGCAAATACTAGTTCAGCTATTAAAATTAACAGCTGTTATAATGAAAAAGAATCAAGCTATCAAATCTCATTAGCCGTTTCTTCACTGTATAACTTATACATTTAGATTAAAAAGCAAGGAATGAATCTCTTATTTATTTAGATTTTTTCATTTGATTACATTTAAATAACAGGTGTCACTTTAAAAATGCACACATCTAACAATATGATGAAAGCAATTAACTGCTGTCATAACTTTTTATGCTCATTTAAGACGAAATTAGTTTTGTTTGAAAAAAAAAAACACCAAGATTGACATCCTTAGATATTATTATTATTAATTATATGTCTGTTTAAACACGCACCCAAAGCCTAGACTTTTGCTCCGCTTCAAATCACCTGTACAGAATCCGTTTGGGAAACAGCGTCTATTTATCACTATGGAGCATGTCAGCTGACAGTCGTGTAGCGATTCGAATGTTTTGAGGATTGCAGGAGGGTTGACGGCACCTGTAATGAAAAGGAAGGGGAATCGCGCTGTTTTAATATTTTTTTCAAAGTGTTTTCATGCCTAAGCAAAGCGAAAGCACTGAACAGACTCACATTTAAGAGCAAGGGGCGGCCCCTGGTGGTTCGGAGGTATGGGTTGCGTATAGAGAGGCTCGGCTCTTTGATGTTTCTTGCCACCCTTCAGAGAAAGACTGAAAATACTGGAGAAACACAGGAAAATACCTTTACGGGATCATAGCGGGATAGAACTGTAAAATACGGGAGAATCCTGTGAAAAGGGGAGGGTTGACTGCTATGTATACAGCTGAAGTTAAATTATAAGGCCCCCTTTGATTTTTTTCCCTTCTTTTTTTCCCATATTTGTTTTTCATATTTCCCAAATGATGTTTAACAGAGCAAGGATTTTTTCACAGTATTTCCTATAATATTTTTTCTTCTAGAGAAAGTCTTATTTGTTTTATTTCAGCTAGAATAAAAGCAGTTTTTAATTTTCTAAACATCATTTTAAGGACAATATTATTAAGCAATATATTTTTCGATAGTCTACCGAACAAACCATCATTATACAATAACTTGCCTTATTACCCTAACCTGCCTAGTTAACCTTATTAACCTAGTTAAGCCTTTAAATGTCACTTTAAGCTGTATAGAAGTGTCTTGAAGAATATTTAGTCTAATATTGTTTACAATCATCATGGCAAAGATAAATAAATCAGTTATTAGAGATGAGTTATTAAAACTATTATGATTAGAAATGTGCTGAGAAAATCTGCTCTCCGATAAACAGAAATTGGTAAAAAAAAATAAACAGGGGGGCGAATAATTCAGGGGTCTAATAATTCTGACTTTGACTGTGTGTTGATAAAAAATACAACTGTTTATTATAACGACAGTTCTTATACATCTGAAAATTCATCAACATTTACTCACTATTCACTTATTCCAACCTTGTTTGACTTTCATTTTTTTCTGCTGAACATAAAAGAAGATACTTTGAAGAATGCTTGAAACCTGTAATCATTGACTTAACCATAGTATTTCCTTTCCTATCATGGACGTCAATGGTTACAGGTTTCCTGCATTCTTCAAAGTATCTTCTTTTAGGTCCATTAGAAAATAACAACACATATTTGGAACCACGTGAGTGAGAGTGAATAGTTAATAAATATACATTTTTGCATGAACTACCCCTTGAATCTTGCCTACTCGGCTCATTTCATTCATTCATTTTCCCTCGGCTTAGTCACTTTATACATTAGGGGTCGCCACAGCGGAATGAACCGCCAATTCCAGCATATGTTTTACACAGTGGATGCCCTTTCAGCTGCAACCCAATATTAGGAAACAACCATGCACACTCAAACAGACACACACACACACACATACACATAAATACACTACGGTCAGTTTAGTTCATCAATTCCCCTATAACACATGTGTTTGGACTGTGGGGGAAACCGGATTACCTGGAGGAAACCCACGCCAACATTGGGAGAACATGCAAACTCCACTTAAAAGCCGACTGACCCAGTCGGGACATGAACCAGCAACCTTCTTGCTGCGAGGCGACAGTGCTAACCACTGAGCCAAAGTTAAGTGAAAAGCAGACAGATGTGATTTACTGATCTGTATTTATTGGAATGGACATGTGTGTGTTTGTGTGTGTCTGTGTAGCGTGACCCGGTGTAACCCATCAGCGTATGATGTTATTACCTAATAACCATCGTATCTAAAAGTGTCTGAATGGCTGCAGACGGGATGAGGATCGCCATGGTTACAGGTTTAAAACTCCTTCACCAGGGGAATGAGTGACAGCTGCTCCGCCCACAGATCCCACAGCTGATGCTCCAACACACACACACACACACACACACACACACACATACATACAGAGAGAGAGAGAGAGACAGCACTCTGACATTACTGCATTCATATTTTTATTAAAGGATTGTACTTTGTTAAATATAACTGTAATGAATTAGCATGTGGGGTGGTCCAATGGGTAGCGTTGTGACCTCATAACAAGAAAGTCACTGGTTCGAACCTCGCCTGGGTCAGTTGGCATTTCTGTGTGGAATTTGCATGTTCTCCCCATGTTGGCGTGGGTTGTGCTCCGGTTTCTCCCACAGATCAAACACATGCGCTATAGGGGAATTGGGTAGGCTAAATTGTCCGTAGTGTATGTGTGTGAATGAGTGTATGGGTGTTTCCCAGTGATGGGTTGCAGCGGGAAGGGCATCCGCTGCATAAGTTATTGATTCATTCCGCTGTGGTAACAACAGATTGATAAAGGGAATGAGCCGAAAAGGAAATGAATGAATGATAATTAGCATGTAGAACTGTTATACTGATGTGCTCACACTGGACGTGTGCAGGGCAGTTAAGAGTTTAAAGGCACGCTGTTGTAATAGAAATGTGTGTTATGTGAGCTGTAAAGCGCCTAAATCATCCTCATTTTCTAGGTGGAGAGTTTCTGCTCAAGCATTGCTGATGTTATTCCTGTGAATGGGATGTGAGTTGTTGTTTTGGAGCTGTCCATTGCTGAATTTCACACACAGATCACTCAAACTGCACAGGCAAGGTTAGTGCTTTTTTGTCTCATCACATCTATGTATTTGTAATGTTGTCTTATTTCCAAAGCTAAAATTTCTGTCATCTTTTGTTGTCCAACTTGTTTCCTTTCTTTTGTTGAACACAGAAAAAATGATATTTTGTAAAATGTTGGAAGCTTGGGGCGGCTCAGTGCTTAGCACTGTCGCCTCACAGCACTGTCCCTGGTTTGAGTCCCAACTGGGTTTCCTCCTGCTGCTCTGGTTTTCCCCACAGTTTCCCAATTCTGGATTGTGGCCGCAAGGGCATTCGCTGTTTAAAACATATGCTGGAGTAGTTGCTGATTCATTCCGCAGTGGCGACCCTTGATAAATAAGAGACTAAGCTGAAAAAAAATAAAGGAAGGAATGTTGGAAGCCGGCAGCCATTGACTTTCATATGTTGTTTTTGTCCTACTACCAACGTCAGAGGCTGCCAGTTTTCAACATTTTTCAAAGTATCTTATGTTGTGTCTTTAGATGAACTTTAATTTAGAACTATAAAAAGATAAAATAAAAATAAAATATTATCTGCTGTATAAAAAACTTGCTTTGGAAACTAAATGTTCACTGTTTATTACTACAACTGCTAAAACTATAAGATTAATAATTAATTAATATATTTGTTAAATAACCTGATAAAAAAGGAAATTTGCATAGCAAATAACTAAAAAAAAATTTTTTTTTTAAAACTAAATCCTTTGTCTCATGTATTTGATCCAAATTCAGAAAAAAATAAGAATAGTAATGTAGAACTATAATAGAAATATAATAACATGGTTTAAATATAATTTGAATAAATCTTAATAGTTTGAAAGCATTTAACTGACAGAATCGAACTGATTGTATTTGCAAATATTATAAATGTCTTTACTGTTACTTTTGATCAATTTAATCCATGCTTAATAAAAGTAATATTTAATTTCTTTTTGGCTCCAAACTTTAATAATTATGAGACAATTCTTAAAATATTAATACAAATAATAATAATTAACAAGTTAAATAATTGGCAGGAATATTTACATAAAGTTATATTTATTCAGTTGTGTACTTAAAAAAAAGAATATATATATATATATATATATATATATATATATATATATATATATATATATATATATATATATATATATATATATATACACAGCAAATTCATCTGAGTTAAATTCTCGGTGTTGAAGCATTTCAGAGTAATGTGTTGACGTTAAAGAGTTAGATTTTGATAAATGAATATAATAAGAGTTAGAATTGATTTTATTCAGTGCGAAATCAAGGAGTTATATTTTCAACACTTGGTGGTGTTATTTCCAACATCCGGGAATTCATGCAGCCCCGTCACTGAAGAATTTTCCAGACGCCATTTTCCATCTGATGTTTAGAACAGCAACTGGTGAGTCAAACTACCTAAATGATGGTATTTTACTGACATTCTCTAAGGAAATACAGTTGTAAACATGTTAAGTTAATAACTTTAGAATGGAGTGACAATTTTAATCTTCTGCGGTTCATTCATGGTCGTTTGTGTATCTAGCTTAACTGCATTACAAGTTACAAGAATGTTTTTATATATGCTCACGCATACATAGTGCATAAAAACATCAAATGTACATGTTCAACACATTTCTGTCACGCTTAATGCCATTTTGTGCGTTGTTACCCATCTGTAAAATAAAATCGACACTTCTCCTTTAATTCGAACCAAACTAGCGAGGGAATCCCCGGAGCAGCCTAACCTTAGCCTACTCTGCCCGGATGCTAACGGCAACACAGGACGGTTTCCATAAGCTCTGGAGAGTTTCTAAAACATATCTGGTGAGTAAATGAACATATGCTTACTTGTAAAAGGCTTCCTGACTAAAACATATGATTGTTAAACACCGCGGCCCTTTTAAACTGGTTCATTCGTGGCCGTCCATATACCGTTAGTTGATAGACTCGCGTGATAACGTAACTTACGCTTGAATTATATTAAGCGTTGACAACCATTAAAGTCGGAATGTTAACATTAATGTCTTTAAATGACCGCGTTTGCACTTTCTCAGACTTTAAAGGTTACAGAAGTCTCCCGGAAGTTGCGGGACTAACGTTAACGTTATCCCGCAAATGCACAGAGACTCCCAGATGCCCAAGTAGATGCCCGCAAATGAATGATAATCTCCCGGAAATCGCGCGTCTCCCGCCCGGTCATTAAACACTTTGCACACCACTCTCCAACGCATCCCTCCCTGCTTTTAAGGTATGTCGCGCGCAAGTCACCCCCACCGCTCTTTAGGTACGTCGCGCGCAACTCATCCCATTGTTCTTTAGGTACTCATTTCTCCCGCTACCTCCCGCAAATCAACTCTGTATCCTCCGAAAATGACTTTTCCCAACTCGGGATGTCTGACGTTAGTAAGTTAGGCTATTTCTGTAGTCAGGAACATCTTAGTCAAGCTTTTTCTCCCGCATGATATTGTGCTTAAAACTATAGGCTAAACTTAGCATGTACTGTACACAACATTTCCTTTTTATTAAAGACAATTTAGTGCGTTGTAAACAGCCACCTGTCTGTAAAATTAATCAACTGATTCATATTTGAGCAGCCTAATGATGATACAGGTTTGATTTGTAGATTTATTATCAATAATCAACATCTGAATCAAAAGATATCTGAAAAAGTGTGAGGCATACTTTGTGATGTTCATCTCTCTTTTTTATCTGAAGGTTATGCATGTGTTAGATACTAATGTTTTGTTGTTTTTTAACAGCCACAGTTCTCTATACAATAACACAAGACCCTGTGACAGTGGCTGATTAGAGACGGATGGTGTATTTCCAGAGTTGGTGAAATGACCAAGCACACCTTCTTGGTCATATGTGGTGATAATAATGAAGGTATGTTTGATAAAGTTCTGTATTTGTTTCACAATAAGCTGAGAGGGTATTAGAGCATTAAAGAATAATGAATGACATGAAGGTGATAAGTTTTGTATTGTGGGTGAACTGTTACTTAAATAATGTTTTGCTCTTTACTTTGCACTTTTCCTCTTCTGCTTATCCTAATATTTTAGGTTATATTTGGACCTGAAACATCTGCTAGACTCCAGTAAAGGTGGCGTCAATACTGGACCTGAAAGGGCCTAACCAGTTGAATCTTGTAAAGAAACACGCACATACACACACGCACGCACACGCTTACAGAAAACTGTTGTTTATGAAGTTTATGAATATTTTTTACACTGTGGCCAATATTTTGGGGAAATCAGCATCACTAAATGATATAAAAGATTTTAAGCTCCTCTAAATTTTGCTCCAAGTGTTGTGTTAAATTCAGGATTCTGGACAGACAGCTGCCTGTTTTTCCAGTTCTAGTCATAGTGATTAACCTAATTGTTTTTGGAGATCCAACAGTGATGTATGTGTTTTTTCTACTTTTCCATATCCTGTCACCTCAACCAGCTGGGAGAGTCAAGTTGTGGATCATCATGAAGATTTTCAAAAGGTGAGTTTAGATTTCTTGAATGTTTTATTTACTTTAAATGTTCTTTTAAATATATCATAGAATTTGATTGCAATTTGTTTTCAAACATTTTTCTTAGTCATGCTGGAGTCTTGAAGAGTTCTTAGAGGAGCATCACCCTATATCCGTGCATCAGGAACCACCAGACGAGCGATCAGCAGCTGCTACATCGTCATGGATAAAAAGGTCATCCTGTGGCTGGGAAGCACTTCATTCACAGGACATGCTTGATGAGATTTCCTAGCTCCAGTTTGTTTTCACACAAGTTTACAGCATTTATACCTTCATATAAACTGCTGTGTTTAAAATGGAGGACCAAGGAAACACCTGAAGTGAAAGATTTGCAAGCCAAGTTGTTTAAAATGTAATTTCAGAAGAAAACTATAAGTTCAGAAGAAAACTATGAGTGACGCTATATTGAACTTTCAAATTGCTCTGATAACACATCAAGTTTGGTTCAAAGGACTGAAACAGCCTTTTTGAGCACTGGTCATACATATTTTGTTGATACTGTCTGTACTAATAAAAGATTTGAAGCATATTTGACATTGTTGCATTTTAAAAACTGAATGAATTGTTGAAGTGGTAAATGTTTTTAAATAAAATGTTTTTTCTTTTGTAATTTACAGTCTATTTGACCTTTTTACCATATTTACACTCAAGAGAGTTGAATAAAATAACAATATATTACACCAGGCGGTGTTAAATATAGTTACATATTTTAACTCTGCCCAGAGTTAAAATTAACCCTTACTTCGGTGTCAATGTGCCAACCCTTTTGAAAGTGTTGATTTAACTCTGTTTTGAGTGGACCCCATGAGACACTTTCAAATTGTTGAAATTAACACCCATAGAGTTGTTTTGGGTCCCCATATTTTGCTGTGTACAGTTGAAGTCAGAATTATTAGCGCCCCTGTTTATTTTTTTCACCAATTTCAGTTTAATGGAGGGAAGATTGTTTAAGCACATTTCTAAGCATAATAGTTTTAATAACTTATTTCTAATAACTGATTTATTTTTATCTTTGTCATGATGACAGTAAATAATATTTTACTTGATATTCTTCAAGACACTTCTATACAGCTTAAAGTGACATTTAAAGGCTTAACTGGGTTAACTAGGGTAACTAGGCAGGTTAGGATAATTAGGCAAGTTATTGTATACTGATGGTTTGTTCTGTAGATTATTGGAAAAAAAAAATTGCTTAAAGGGGCAAATAATATTGTCCCAAAAATGTTTTTTAAAAAATTAATAACTGCTTTTATTCTAGCCGAAATAAAACAAATAAGATTTTCTCCAGAAGAAAAAATATTATCAGACATACTGGGAAAATTTTCTTGCTCTGTTAAAAATAATTTAGGAAATATTTAAGAAAATAAAATAAAATCAAAAGGGGGCTAATAATTCTGACTTCAACTGTATATATATATAGTATAAGTATGGGGTCAGTAGGATTTTTAAATGTTTTAATATGAGCCTCTCCTGCTTTTACTCATAATTTTACCGAATATTGTCCTACTCCTAACAATCCATAAATCAATTGAATACTTATTTATTCATTTATAAATCTCAGTTTTAAATATTGAAGCTTACGACTTGTTTTGTGATCACATGTGTCAGTATATTATTCATATATATATATATACACACACACACACACACACACACACACAATATATATATATATATATATAATTTATTTTCAGCTCTAAACTACACTGAAAAAAATATTCAAAGATGGTTTCTTGGATTTACAAATGTTTTTAAGTTAAGTGATTGTAAATTGTAAACAATTTATTTAGGCTGAATTTAAACAAACAAATTATGTTGAACATTATTACCATAAAAATTAATCTGTGAAATAATAAAGTAAAATCGTAAGTTAATTATTTATTCATTCATTTATTTTCTTGTCGGCTTAGTCCCTTTATTAATCCAGGGTCGCGACAGCGGAATGAACCTCCAACTTATCCAGCAAGTTTTTACTCAGCGGATGCCCTTCCAGCCGCAACCCATCTCTGGGAAACATCCACACACACATTCACAAACACACTCATAAACTACGGACAATTTAGCCTACCCAATTCACCTGTACCGCATGTGTTTGGACTGTGGGGGAAACCGGAGCACCCGGAGGAAACCCACGCGAAGGCAGGGAGAACATGCAAATGCCACACAGAAACGCCAACTGAGCCGAGGCTCGAACCAGCGACCTTCTTGCTGTGAGGCGACAGCACTACCTACTGCACCACTGCTTCGCCCGTAAGTTAATTAATGAAATATAAATAAATTTTTTCAGTGTACCATAAACCTCAAAGCTGAACTTTTAACCTCTAATAAGAGTCTTGAAATGCAGTTTCCCTGCAGTTTCTCAGTGTGTGATTTCCCCTTTTCATTGCTTTTTCTCTGGGCAGTCTCTCCAGCTCAGCGTCAGACACTTCTTCTTCTTCTGATTCTCCTGTACAGAAAGACTGCAGTCATCCTGCATTAGGACTGTTTCTCCCGGGAGGAAAGCGGGAGCGCTGCGAGCTTTTAAAGACCTTTATCTCTCTCTTTCCATGTCTCTGCTTCATCGTGGCTGTGGAGTTTTGCAGGACTGACAGCTCCTCAAGTGTTGTGCAAGGTCAAGGGCTGCGCTGCTCTTGCGTTTCAGGCTGCGTGAGGACGAGCCGCTCGCCGTAACCAGACCTTAGCTTTTCCTTTTAGCATTAATGACTCTGATGACCTGCTGACCTCTGCTTCAGTGCAGAGAGTGTGTGTTTCAGGAGCAGAGAAACACCCCGGTTCATGGGATTTCTTCTGGGAGAGAGCAGAGCTTAATTAACAAATACATTTAGGATGTAATTAATGGCACTTTAAATTTCCAGTCTTCCAATAAACTGTCCAACCCAGGCTCATTCTGAGAATGTACCCCTATATACATTTCTGGAGAGCGCCAAATACGTCCCAGGAGCTACGTTTGTTGCCGTTTTTGTTTTTTGTTTTGAGGCCGCTGTGTATACTTTTTCAGATCTGAAATGTCTCTCGCGAGTGCCATTCACACCTGCTGTTCTCACGTAAATCCATCAGAGGCCGCTGTCGACTGACTGACTGACCGACCGATCCCCCCACCCACCCCCTTCCCTAAATCGAAGTTTTCAGAAGCAGTCCAGACAAAAAGTCAACGTGAACGCCTGGTTTTTACCACATTACCACCCTGTTGTTTACTTGTTTATTTTATTTTTTAGCTTCTATTTTTGTCTTACCTGCTTTCTGGAACCATTATTTGTCAGACTCGAACTCCATTGTCATGGTCAACTCCTCTCTGCATCTCCACCAGCGTACATGGCGAGCTACTGGCCAAATTGGTAACAGCTGGCAGGGCCGGAGTAAGCTGAACTGGCGCTCTAGGCAAACATTGATCACACAAACAATGATCATGGTTTGGGGGTGGGGTTTGGCAGTTCTCTGACGAAAGTGAGGACCGGGGGTGATGCGCAGACGAAAGTGAGGTCCTGAGGGAGGAGCGGGAGGGGAGGTCTCGGATGCCTCTATGGACACAGCAAGGGAAAGCTGTCTATATTAAGGTAAGCGGTCGGCTGGTAAGCACGAAAAGGATAGGCGTCAAACCGCCCTGTAGCATTCGTTTTACTGACGAAATGCAGCCTGACGTACCTCTGGCTACATTATTTGCGATCTCCAGAAATGTATACAGGGCTTCGTTTTCAGAATAAGACTATGTTGGAACTGTCACACCTTTATAAAATCAGTTTGGTTTCTTTAAAAATCAGTGATCTTCTTCACTGCCTGATTGAGATTCGATATAAAGTGGAAACTGCATTAAAATTTCATTGTTCTGAGCCAAGACTGTAGCCAAGGGTGGCACAGTGGGTAGCACAATCGCCTCACAGTGAGAAGGTCGCTAGTTTGAGCCTCGGCTGGGCCATTTGGCATTTCTGTGTGGAGTTTGCATGTTCTCTCCTTGTTGGTGGGGGTTTCCTCCGGGTGCTCCAGTTTCCCCCACAAGTCCAAAGACATGTGGTACAGGTGAATTGGGTAAGCTAAATTGTCTGTAGTGTCCAGTGGTGGAAAGACTACTGAAAAATCATACTCGAGTAAAAGTAGCATTACTTGCCTAAAAATGTAGTGCAAGTAGAGTAAAAGTATCTGTTGTAAATATTACTCAAAGTATGAATAAAAAGGTAGACATTTCAAAAGTACTCAAGAGTAGTGAGTAGTGAGTATTATACTGGGAAAAGCTGATGTGTTTACATGTCATTTGTCTATGTGTGTGTAAACGTAACATTCTGTAGTGCATTTAGTTATTGCCCAGCAGGCACACAACGTCATATATTAGGTTAGATTTAGGTTGTGACGTCAGGTAACCAAAATTTAAGGACAATGTTTAAGGACAACGTTAATTTGATGTCTAATAACAACGTCAGATGACGTTGATATTTGGTTGATTTTAGGTTGTTTTAGAAAGTGACCAAAATCCAAAGTTTAGCCAACATTTTAAACCAACATCATTTTGAAGTCAAACACATTTATTCATCAGGTATGGCAATCAAAATCCAGCGTCTGATAGACGTCATAGTGGTAACGTCCACACAATGTCAAGCTGTAACATCATTAGATGTTGATATTTGGTTGGTTTTATGTTGGATGTTGGACACTGAGGTTGGCCTGACGTTGAGTTCTGTCGTCAACCTGATTTTTATTTTCAAACAAAATGCAACGTCCCCACGACGTTGGGGTACAACATCAATCTGACGTCATGTTGACGTCTTGTGCCTGTTGGGTGTTTAAGGCCATTTCGGTCATCATACAGTAAACATCCGTCATCATGTCACATGCATCTAAACAGTATCTGGGTCAATGCATGTAAAGATTTTGGACATCTTCTTGGGCACTTTTAATGCTTGCAAAATTTGCTGCAATTATAAATCGCCCATGCCTTGAGGTTGTTCATTATGATGCAATGTATCTCTTGATTTGTATGTGTGATTTGATTGGACAGAAATCACATGACTGATTTTTCTAATCCCCATAGGCAAGAAATAATGAAGTAGAGATGCAGGTTGAAGGAAAGTAGAGGAGTCAAAGTACCGAAACTGCCAACCCAAGCTCATTCTGGAAGCGTAGCCCCGCGGATGTTTCTGGAGACCACAATTTACGTGGCCGGAGGTACGTACGTACGTTTAGTTTTTTTTGAGCCAACACTGCGGGGCGGTGTGGAGCCGCTCTGCTCCTCCTCTTCGCGCTCGCCGGCCGACGGCTCGCCTCCGAGAGGAGGGTTTTACCGATGCAACCAGTTTGTCAGCTTAGCTCACAGCGGTACGTCGGCAGAGCGGAGGCCCCGGAGGAGGAGGAGCCTACCCAACAGCGGTTCCAGAAATCAGGTAAGATGAAAAACAGAATCCGAAAAATAAGGGCGAGAACGCGGCGGGATCGAAGACGAGGGCTTTTGCTTTTTTTTTTTTTCTGGACGGCTTTTGCAAAGCGTTGCTTGGGTTTAGGAAAGGAGAAGGAGGAAGAGGAGGGCGGCCGGTCCGGCGGCTTTTCGCGCGAGAGCAGCGCGGGTGTGAACGGCGCGCGCTCCCGAGAGGCGCCCGAGACGTGAAAAAGTGCGCACAGTGGCCTCTCGCGGATCTGCGAAAACAAAAACCGCTCGAATACGTACCTCCTGTTTCCACAATGAGCCCGAGTTGGATACTGCACTAAAAATGAACTCAAGGGAAAGTAAAAGTACACATTTATAAATGCATGTTAGTAAATTACAATTCCTGAGAAAAAACTACTTGATTACAGTAACTTGAGTATTTTTATTTGTTACTTTACGCCACTGGTAATGTATGAGTGTGTGAATGAGTATGTATGGATGTTTCCCAGTGGTGGGTTGCAGCTGGAAAGGTAGTTTGAACAAGCAGCAAAAGTCACTTTTTTGAGTGTGTGTGTGTGTGTGTGTGTGTTTCAGATCACTTGTGGACTCTGTGTCAGTTTAAGGAGTGATCTATGGTAAGTGCTTTCCGTTAATTACGGCAGAATGCATGTGTGTGTGTGTGTGTGTGTGTGTGTGTGTATGTGTGAGAGAGCGATGGAAAACTCATTAATGGGGTGTTTAATATTTGATGTGGGTTCTGGGGGTTTGGTTTACGGGCTGCTGATGAGGAGGGTGAGAAAGGGATGCCGCCGCCGTGGTCCTGCAGTGAAAGTGAGAGAGAGAGAGAGAGAGAGAGAGAGAGGGGTGAAACAGAGGAGGTGATCAGACCAGCAGCACATTCATTAACAGAGAAATGGAAAAACGCCTCTCTGGCCAGATACCTGTGTGTGTGGGTGCGTACATCTGTGTGTGAGACATATAAGGGCATACCATA
>NC_141044.1:42332500-42355000 GCF_052040795.2 Danio rerio
TTTTAAACAGAAAACAGCTCAATTAAATTGCAATATTTCAGATTTTACTGTATTTTTAAGGATGTAAATGCACACTTGATAAACAAAAAATACGCCAGTAATTCAAACTTATTTGTCCCTGTAGACTGCAGTAATGGTACCCAAAATTCATATCAATAAATCATATTTAAATTAGATATCAACATATTTTCAAATAGAAAGCATATTTATTTTAGCAATAATATTTCAGAATTTTACAGTATTTTGTATCATGTAAATGCACACTTGAAAAACACAAAAGACTCCTGTAATTCTGACTCGATTGACCCTGTAGGCTGAAGTAATGGTATCCAAAATTCACATCAATAAATCACATTTAAATTACATTTCAACATATTTTCAAATAGAAAGCAGATATGTTAAAAGGCAATAATATTTCAGAATTTTACTGTATTTATTGTAATGTAAATGCTTTCTAGACTCCTGTAATTCTGACCCTGAAGACTTAAATGATGCTAAAAAAAATACAGTTTAAGTCAGAATTATTAGCCCCCTTGAATTATTAGACCCCGTTTTTTCCCCTAATTTCTGTTTAACAGAAAGAAGATTATTTAACACATTTTTAATCATAATAGTTTTATTAACTCATTTCTTACAACTGATTTATTTTATCTTTGCCATGATGACAGTAAATAATATTTTACTTAATATTTTTCAACACACTTCTATACAGCTTAAAGTGACATTTAAAGGCTTAACTAGGTTAATTAGGCAGGTTAGGATAATTAGGCAAGTTATTGTATAATGATAGTTTTGTTCTGTAGACTATTCAATAAAAATATAGCTTAAAGGGACTAATAATATTGACCTTAAAATGGTGTTTAAAAATTAAAAACTGCTTTTAAAAATTAATTAATTAAAAATAAGACTTTCTCCAGAAGAAAAAATATTATCAGTCACACTGTGAAAATGTCCTTGCTCTGTTAAACATCATTTGGGAAATATTAATAAAACAAATAAATTAAAGGGGGACTTAAATAAATTAAATTAAATTAAATTAAATTAAATTAAATTAAATTAAATTAAATTAAATTAAATTAAATTAAATTAAATTAAATAATTCTGACTTCAACTGTATGTTCAAATAGAAGATATTTTAAAAGGCAGTAATATTTAATTGCACACTTGATAAACAACGACAAAAAACTCCTGTAATTCAATTGACCCTGTTGGCTGAAGTAATGGTGCCTAAAACTCACAGGAATAAATCACATTTAAATGATTAAATGACTGCGTCTCAAGTCTGTCAACGTACATAACCTGCTAACTGGACAAACTGGTAACAGCGGGTAAGCTGTGCACGTGGAGGTAAGCGATCAGCTGGTAAGTGCAAAAAGGAACGCAGTCATACCGCCGCATAGTGTTCATTTTACAGACGAAATACAGCCATACGTAGCTCTGGCTATATAATTTGCGATCTCCAGAAACGTATACAGGTGTACTTATTCAATTCCATTTAAATCAATTAAATTCAGCTTTATTTGTACAGCGCTTTTACAATGTAGATTGTGTCAAAGCAGCTTCACATAGAAGATCATAGCAAATTGAAACCGTGTAGTTCAGTTTTCAGAGTTTAAGTTCAGTTCAGTTTAGCTCAGTTCAGTGTGGTTTAAAGTCATTACTGAGAGTCCAAACACTGAAGAGCAAATCCATCGATGCGCAGCTCTACAGCTCCCGAACTATGCAAGCCAGTGGCGACAACGGCGAGGAAAAACTTCACCAATTGGCAAAAGTGAAGAATTAAAAAACCTTGACAGAAACCAGGCTCAGTTGGGCACGACCATTTCTCCTATGGCCAAACGTCTTGTGCAGAGCTGCAGTCAAGACGCCGGAGGCTGGAAGCTGGACCTCAGCGAAGACTTGTCTGTCCCTGGAGCGTCACAGGAATTGGCCTCATGCTCTCCACTCCTCCATGACCACCACAGCAGCCGGCCTGGTACAGGATATGGAAACCTTGGGATCACCTCATCGCTGGTCTTGGATCGAATCAGTGGCGCTGCATAATCTGAGGGCCTCAGGAAGAGTATCCCCAGGTGGAAATAGAGAATAGAGAGAATAATTAGCGTAGCTGCTGTTCATTGTGTATATAAACAAGATGCAGAAACCTGTGTGGGGCACATTTATGTATCATACCGCTAAGTGATGCACTGAGTGTGCTTTACTGAAAAGATAGGTCTTTAATCTAGTTTTGAATTGGGAGAGTGTGTCTGAAGGCATTATCAGGAAGGCTATTCCAGAGTTTGGGAGCCATAAATGAGAAGGCTCGACCTCCTTTAGTAGACTTTGCTATTGTAGGTACTACCAGAAGCCCTGAGTTTTGAGATCTTAAAGAGCGAGTTGGATTGTAGTGAGACAGAAGGTTGGTTAGATAAAAAGGAGCTAGATTATATAAAGCTTCATAGGTAAGAAGCAATATTTTAAATTCAATACGAAACGTAACAGGCAGCCAGTGTAAGGAGGACAAAATTGGGGTGATGTGATCACATTTTTTTGCATGGTAAGAATTCTGGCTGCTGCATTTTGTACTAGCTGAAGTTTATTAATTGAGTATGCTGGGCAGCAAGCAAACAGAGCATTACAGTAATCCAGCCTAGTGGTCATAAAAGCATGGACTAGCTTTTCTGCATCAGAGATGGATAGCATACTTCGTAACTTAGCAATATTTCTCAGATGATAGAAGGCAGTTCTTGTGAGTTTTTGCTGTCTAATATGACACCCAGATCTTTTATAATAGAGCTAACGCTAACTTTGAATCCAGAATGAGCTTGCGTTGGAAGTAATGTTACTGAAAATAAATGTTGTTTAAATGACATATTTTCAAACAGAAAGCAGACATTTTAAAAAGCAATACTATACAGATTTGTACAGTATTTTAGTGATGTAAATGCGCACTTGATAAACACAAAAGACTGTAATTCTGTCTCGTTTGTTCCAGGTTGTCCGGCTGGTTGAATGGCATGTGTGATGCACTGTAATCTCCACTGTAAATCTAGTCCCGTCTCGCTGTGTAATCTACTTGTGGAGCTTGACTGTGTCCTTGTTTAGACATGTGAAAGCAGTAAACACAGAAGTCATGTTTATTTGATGCTGACAGCGCCGGAGTCAGTTGATCGGGATCATTCACTAGTGTCTGATCACTTCTGCTGATGACCTTCAGCGCAAGTGAAAGTTTGTGAGGAAATCTGCCGTGTTTTTCAGCCGATTGAGTGCAGAATAGCTGCTGACGGAACAGAAACTGGGATAGCGGACAGTTGCTCTTAAATAATGCAGACTTTACTATAGGTGATTGCTCTGTGGAGATCTGGTTGATGAATGGCCCTTGTCCTCCTCCAGCTCCTCTGCCAGTTCTGTGCGTATTTATTCCGAGTGTGACCTCAAAACACACACTTATACAGTTAACGTCAGAATTATTAGCCCTCCTCAATTATTAGCCCTCCTGTATTTTTTTCACTGAATTTCTGCTTAGTGGAAAGTTTTTATTTTCAACACATTTCTAAAACATTATAGTTTTAATAACTCATTTCTAATAACTAACTGATTTGTTTTATCGTTGCCATGATGACAGTAATTAATATTTGACTACATATTTCAAGGTAGTATTCAGCTTAAAGTGACTTTTAAAGGCTTAAAGTTAACTAGGTTAATTTGAAAAATAAATATTGCTTAAGGGGCTAATAATATTGACCTTAAAATGATTTTAAAAAATGTAAAACTGCTTTTATTCTAGCCGAAATAAGACAAATAAGACTTTCTCCAGAAGAAAAAATATTATGGGAAATACTGGGAAACTTTTCTTGCTCTGTTGAACACAACCCAGGCTCATACTGATTACATACCGCTGTATACATTTCTGGAGAGCGCCAAATTCGTCCCAGGAGCTATGTTTTTTTTTTTTTTTTTTACAGTTTTTGCAAATCCACCAGAGGTCACTGTGTATGCTTTTTTTGTGTGTGTGTATGCCATTCGCGCCTGCTGTTCTCACATAAATCCACCAGAGGCCGCTGTGTACCTTTTTTAAGATCTCAAATGTCTCTCGGGTGCCATTCGTGCGTGCTAATCTCACTTAAATGCACTAAAGGCCGCTGTGTACGCTTTATCATATCTCAGATTTCTCTTTCGAGTGTCATTCACCCCTGCTGTTCTTGCACAAATCCACCAGAGGCCGCTGTTTATGCTTTTTCAGATATCAGATTTCTCGAGTGTCAGTCGCCCCTGCTGTTCTTGCTTAAATCCACCAGAGGCTGCTGTGTACGCTTTTTCAGATCTTAAATTTGTCTCTTGAGTGCCATTCTCGCCTGCTGTTCTTGCATAAATCCACTAGAGGCCGCTGTTTATGCTTTTTCAGATCTCAGATTTCTCTCTCGAGTGTCATTTGCATCTGCTGTTCTTGCTTAAATCCACTAGAGGCCACTGTCGACTGACTGACTGACCCTCCTCCTTCCCTAAACCCAACCCATAGTGTTTTCAAAAGCAATCCAGAAAAAGAAAGCCCTCGCCTGATTTTTACCATGTTTTCCGATTTTACCACATTCTCACCCTGATATTTACTTGTTTACTTTATTTTTTTGGCTTCTGTTTTTGTTTTAGCTGCTTTCTGGAACCATTCTTTGCCAGACTAGAACACCGTCGTCACTGTCAACTCCGCTCTCAAATCCTCTGACGTGCATGACGAGCCAATGTACAAAACTGCCAACAATGGAAAAGCCGTCCATACGGACATAAACCGCCCATAGCCCCATAGACCCGTAGTGTACGTCTTAAAGACGAAATGCAGCCATACGTACCTCTGGCTACATAATTTGTGATCTCCAGATATGTGTATAGGGCTACGCTTTCAGTTGTTTCAGTTGCTTTCCTTGTTGATTAAACATCATTAGGGAAATATTTGAAAAATAAAAAATTAAATAAAACAAGGACTATTCATTTTTAATTTAACTGTACATAAATACAGAATATAATATGATCACACACTGTAAAACCGCCAATTTTATCAAAATTAATGAGTGTAGTTAACTCAAAATTGACTGAAAGTTAATTCTACTCATTTGAAAACAGTTTTGAACTCAGTGTTGAAGGTCATGAGTTAATTAAATACCTCATTACTTCAACTTAATCGGTCACACTTTACAATAAGGTTCATTAGTTAATGTTAATTAATGCATTTACTAACATGAACAAACAATGAACAATACATTTACTACTGTATTTGTTCATGTTAGTTAACGTTAGTTAATGAAAATACAGTAGTTCATTGTTAGTTCATGTTAACTCTCGGTGCATTAACTAATGTTAACATGCATGGACTTGAATGTTAATAATACATTAGTAAATGTTCAATTATGATGAATAAATGCTGTACATGTGTTGTTCATGATTAGTTCATGTTAGTAAATGCATTAACTAATGAATCCTATTGTAAAGTGTTACAACTTAAATGGAGTAAGTTCACAATATTCATAACTCACATGGTTTGTTGCAATCGGTTTCCTCAAACGGTTTGAGTTGCCTTTACTTAATGGGTTTTACAGTACTCAGTTGGTTTGAGTTCTCTTCATTTATTGGGCTTTACTGTGCTCAAATTGCTTCATTTACTCAAATGGATTAAGTACTCATTAGGATTAATTTTTGAACCTAAATGGTTTGTTGCAATCGGTTTCCTTAAATGGTTTGAGTTACCTTAACTTTTTGGGTTTTACAGTGTACTTAAACTATAGCATTACCTATAAAATATATAGTCCTAAAAATAGTGCATTGTTTCTGTTGGTCTATAATTAGATCTAAATCAGGACAAGGAGAGAGAGAGGCTATGTATAGAGACTTTTATTATGAAATTCCCCACTGGGGTCCAGTGCTCATACTGTACTTTATGTGGGCCAGAGACTTTTACAAGCATCAGTCGACCAGTAAAATATACTAGGTTTCGTTGTTCAAACAATGTACAATACATTTATTACAGTATTTATTCATCTTTGTTAATGTTAGCCATAGAAATAAAGTCATTCATTGTTCTTGTTAAGGCAGCACGGTGGCAGCACAATCTAAAAGCAAGAAGGTCGCTGGTTCGAGCCCTGGCTGGATCAGTTAGCGTTTCTGTGTGGAGTTTGCATGTTCTCCTCGTGTTGGCGTGGGTTTCCTCCGGGTGCTCCAGTTCCTCCACAGTCCAAACAAATGTTGTATAGAGGAATTGGGTAAGCTTAATTGTCCGTAGTGTATGTGTGTGCACGAGTGTGTATGGATGTTTCACAGTAATGGGATGCAGCTGGAAGGGCATCTGCTGTGTAAAACATATGCTGGATAAGTTGGCGGTTCATTCCGCTGTGGCGACCCTAGATTAATAATAGGACTGAGCCCAAAAGAAAATGAATGAATAAATGTTCTTGTTAACTCAGAGTTTAATAGCTTACCTATATGGATTTGAATAATGCATGAGTAAATGTTGAACTGTGATTTAATAATTGTTATACAAGTCGTTCACTCCTATTTCATTTTATTAAATACATTATTAACATTTACTAATGGAAGCTTATTGTAGTGTGTGACCAGCGGCGATTTTATTTTATTTATTTTTTTGTTTAGGGAACATTAATATAATGGTAACATTTACAATAAGGTTCATGAGTTAATGCATTTACTAACTTGAACTAATCATGAACAACACTTTATTCATCATAATTAAACATTTACTATTATATTATTAACATCCAAACTCATGCTTGTTAACATTAGTTAATGCACCGAGAGTTAACATGAACTAACAATGAACTACTGTATTGTCATTAACTAACGTTAACTAGCATTAACAAATACAGTACTAAATGTATTATTCATTGTTTGTTCATGTTAGTAAATGCATTAATTAACATTAACTAATGCACATTATTGTAAAGTCTGACCAATATAATGTAATGGATAACAAACAATGTGTAAAAATATACATAAGCGATATTTTAAAAAGCGGTACCCTGGCAGTGAACTGTTTTAGTTTAATATGATTCTTAGCAATTATTTTATTATTTAGATTTTCATAGAATAAACTAGCGTGCTAAAAATAAATTAAACCTAAATAGTATTTAAAGGCAATGACAGTAACAGAACCACAAATTATTTTAATTGAATTTAAAATATATATAAATAAATATATAATAATATGAAACATAAATGTGGAAAGTGTCAATAAAAATATCTGTGATACAGCATAATACAGATTAAAAATACACATATAAGCAATTTTTTATAAAGGGGTACTCTAGCAGTGAACTGTTTAAGTTTGAAATAATTTTTATGCATGATTTTATTATTAGGAATTTTATAGAATAAACTAGCGTAATGAAAAATATATAAATGATAAAAGCTTAATAGTACTTTAAAGGCAATGACGGTGACAGAAGCACAAAATACTTTAATTAAATGAAATATATGAATATAAATAAATATATAATTGTAGATTATTAATTATTACAAATAAAAACATTTTAAAATTAAACATAAATGTGGAAAGTGTCTTTAAAAATATGTGTGATTCGGCATAATACAGATTAAAAATACACATATAAGCAGTATATAAAAAAGTGGTATCCTAGCAGTAAACTGTTTTAGTTTAACATTAATTTTATATATGATTTTATTATTAGGAATTTCATAGAATAAACTAGCGTAATTTAAAAAACAATAAACATAATTAGTATTTTTTAAGGCAATGCTGGTGACAGAAGCCCAAACTATTTTAATGGAATTAAAAACTATATAAATAAATATATAATAGATTATTAATACAAATAAAAACATTTTTATAGTTAAAATGAAACATAAATGTGGAAAGTGCCATTAAAAATATATGTGAAACAGCATAATAAGGATTAAAAATACACATATATAAGCAATATTTTATAAAGCGGTACCCTAGCAGTGAACTGTTTGTTTAATATTCATTTTTGAATAGATTTTATTATATAGATTTTCATAGAATAAACTAGTGCAATTAAAAATATATAAATAATAAAAGCTCAATAGTACTTTAAAGGCAATGATGGTGACAGAAGCACAAAATATTTAAATTGAATTAAAAAAAAAAAAAAATATATATATATATATATATATATATATATATATATATATATATATATATATATATATATTATAATAGATAATTAATACAAATAAAAACAATTTTAAAGTTAAAATGAAACATAAATGTGGAACATGTCATTAAAAATATCTGTGATACAGCATAATAAGGATTAAAAATACACATAAGCAATATTTTATAAAGCAGTACCCTAGCAGTGAACTGTTTAAGTTTAATATGATTTTTATTGATGATTTTATTATTAGGAATTTAATAGAATAAACATAAATGTGGAAAGTGTCATTAAAAATATGTGTGATCAAAAAAAGAATAAATACAACTGAAATTAAAGCAAATTAAATCTAAATTTAAGAAAAAGGTTTATATATTTAATAGTGTTTTGGTTTTAGTGTTAAATTTATTCATATTATTAAAGGTCTTTTTTTCATTTGTTTTTAGTATTACCAGTTTGTATTTTATTTTTAGCTTAAATGTGCTTTTGCTAATTTTTATCACCCTTTTTTTATTCAAAATTAAATCTTAAATGCAGTATTTGTAAAGCCCGAGAGTGAGAGGCAGAGGTGTTTTGGACAAACAGATCCTCAGTGAAACAGCGACGCCATGTGCTCACAGTCGAGCATTACACCCACAACTAAACACTTTGTAGTATTATTGTTTAAAAGCGATTGACATTTGTATAAATTACTCTGTGACAACTTATTATTATAATATATATAATAATATCTATCCATCTATTTTATTCTTGAGTAAGTTTACACAGCCTGTGGTTGGTCCGTAGGCGAGAACTGTCACCATGAAGTGCGCGTGCACAAACACTTAACGTTATATTGACAACCAGCAGTTCATCAGCGGGCGGGTTAACGTTAGCGTTAACGGCTCCGACTCTTCAAATACGTCAATAAGCTCTTTTTACTGTGGAGGCAATTTATGACGGATTATATGAAGAATGAGTGAAGGTAAGAACAATATATGTGTTAAAAACACGAATTTGATGATAAATAAACGTAGTTTGTTGATGAGCGTCAGCAAAACCTTCCTAGCTGAATTTTAAATATTGCGTTAAAGTTAGAAAGTTAGCGTTGTTAAGACGTCTTAACGTAATTTGACTGTTAAAATGTAATAAATAAATAATGTAATGTATACCCAAAGTTAACGCTAGTGAAGTTTGATGATAGTTATTATTTTAATTATGATATTTAATATTGTGAGGAAAACCCGTCGGTGTCTCAAAACGCATTTAGCTCCCTACCTAGACTGCATTATGGGCATCATTGTGCTGCTCTGCCTATCTAGATAGCATTTGTGAATGCTTCAGCTTAGCCATTTGATATACAGAGACACAGAAATTCAATGACGTACTGTCTCAGAGTGACGTCAGTATTTAATCAAATTAATGTGAATTGTTTGTATAATTGTTTTCTCTATAGATGAATGCTAACTCAAGTCATCATGATGTGGAATATACTGGGAGGATCCATAGACTGCCGCCCTTACCTACATTCCAGACTCCCTCAGACCTTTATGAGGTGTGTGTCTATTACACTGTCTACTAATTGCATCTTTTATGGATGGCGTCTGTTCATCCTGATTTATTCACTCTCTGTCCTCTTACAGATTTACCTGCGTAACAGTCAATACCCAGCCATCCTCCAGGATCACTCACGGACTCTTGCGGTTCCCTACAAGGAGCTGCAGCACCACAGAAGTCCCAGCGAGTCCATCGGGAACAACTACAGCCCAGGAGGCCAGAATCTGAAAATCACACATCTGAATCGGAGGCATCACTCGCGTCATTGTCCTTCAGCTCCACGTATCCTTGACTAATGTGAAGATTATACTTACTCCAGCCATGCTTACAGGGATATTGCCCCCCCCCCCCCCCCCCCCCAAAAATAAAATTTGCTCACTGTTTACTTTGCATAACAATTTCCAAACCTTTATGTGTTTCTTTTTTCTGTCAAACACAAAAGAAAATACTTTGAAGAATGTTGGAAATCGGAAACATTGCCTTCCATAGAAGGATAAACAAATACTATATGGATGTTAGTGGTTACCAACATGTTTCAAAATATCTTCTTTTGTGTTCAACTTAGACAGGTTTGTGAGAAGTGAAGGATGAGTAAATAAGAGAATTTCCAGTTTTCAATCTTAAAAATAATACAAATATCAAAATATATTCTGATAATAAACAGTTATTTGAAATGATAATAATATTTAAAAGTATTACTGCAGTCTTTTTGGTCAAATACATATTAGTTCAAGAGTTCACACTTAGATATTGTTTGACAAATGTTAGCAATGTTGTCCTGGGAGAGAACCCTGAGCTTGGAGATAGTTGAGATAGTCCCGCCTGGTCCATAGAGCATGTTAGGGGAGTACGAGATCAGGTGGTTCTCGAGAGCTCCCCGTGGTAAAGGAGGAGAAGGGTGGATGGGGTGTTTCTTCGGAAAATGAAGATAAGGGAGTAGTTCTAGGCTACTCATAGTGAGTTTGGATTAATCTGATTGGCTAACTAATGAATGTAGATGGGTGGCCAGCTGCAGTCAATCATATCACGTGCTCCTCTCGCAATTAGTTTGTGAAACTTCACTTAAGCTGCGTCCCAAATCGCATACTTATGCACTATTCTACGCCATTTTGTAGTATAAATAGTGTCAGTAGTGTGTTCACACTGTAAACTCTAAAAATAACAAGTGCACTTAATTACCTGGATGATGCACTCATTTAGCCGGTAAAATGAAGTGTGTAATGATGGACACTTCACGCATTTAAGAACCGCAGGTTTGCTTACGTAGCGGAAGGGTCGGAGCTATCGGACGCACTTGTTGAATAACTTTATTTATTATGGATAGTGAAAGCAAAATTCTCCTACGAGAGTGATTATAGAGCCTCCCGGTGGTGAATGCGGCAATACTCATGGCAGGTATTATTTAATAACTCGGTCGTTTATTTCACTGATTGGGCAACCGTCAAACGTCATCAGGGAAACGGTTTGAATTTCCGCTTAGTAAAAAAACATTAGTGCTCCATTTGGGACGCCACTACATACATATACTATCCTGTTGAGTGTGTAAGTGCATAAGTACATAGTGCATGAGTGCATAGTGTATAGTGTGCCATTTGGGACGCAGCTTTAGTGAGCAGAAGAGACTTCTTCCTAAAACATTAAGATAACTTTTTCACTCTTTACTATCCATCTTAACTTCACAATTAAGTCCACAGTGATTCTGCTCTAGTGAGGAGACTACAACCTTTGACCCAGAGGTAGTCTTTCTTTTTCACACCACAAACACTTTAAGCAGATTTTTAGTACATTAGCAAGGACAATCTTGTTTTTTATTGGAAAGTAACAATTAGATTGTCTGTCACTCACAGAGGTCGTCCTTTGTCACCAAACCAGCAACTTGAAATCATCCGGCATGAAGAGAAGCAAAGGCAGAGGACACAGACAGAGCCTACAGAGACAGATTTAGAAGTTAGTATGAGCAACATACATTTGAACCGACAATATTTATTTACTGGGGTTTAATAGTTAGTTATTCCAAATGCTTCCACTTTTATTTGGCTTTTATTGACTTCCACTTCCATAGAAGGAAAAACAAATACTAAATGGGCACATGAGGATATACTATAGTAGTTTATAGTAAATACTATAGTGTTTTTTAATATTACTGACACTGACACCTCCAGTAGAGATAGAGATGTTGCGCAATCAGCTAAAATGTGGCGCATCATCAAAAATGATTGAGGTCATGTACATGTGTTGTGCGATACGTCCATATATTGATTATTGTGACAGGACTATTTAGTACTATATATCAAGTTGAAGGCAAAATTATTAGCCCTACTGTGTAAAAAACTGAACATTTTTGATCCTTAACGGAGGAAGGTTGTTTTTCACAGTATTTCCTGTTATATGTTTCTTCTTTAGAAAGGCTGCGTCCGAAACCGCATACTTCCATACTATATAGTACGCTAAAATCAGTATGTAAGCCGAGTAGTATGTTCAAATTCATAAAATTTGAAAATCAGTATGCGAGAAGTACCCGGATGACTTACTACTTCCGGCGAGATTCTGGAGTGTGCATCCCATGCATGCTGCCCTATCCAATAATGCCCCGCGAGCGAATTCATGAATGGAAGTAAAGCGACACAAATTACGCAGGTACGTCACATGACTATGTCAAAATGGCGGATGTAGTACGTCCGAATTCCATTCATACTTTTCACATTCATACTGTATAGAACGCACTTTTCTAACGGCCGAGTATTACTTTTAAATTCAAATGCAGTACCCACTGCGTAGTAGGCGGTTTCAGACGCAGCCACAGTCTTGTTGGATGAATTGTTTTTTGTTTTTAAATTAAAAACTGCTAAGGTCAATATTATTAGCTTTTTAAAGAAACTATAATCATTTTCGATTGGCTAAAAACAAACTCTACTCCACTCTAGTCATAATTACCCTAGTAAAGCATTTACATTAATAGTATTATGCAAAATAACTAGTAAAATACTACGTACTAAATAAATTAGTTAATAATTTATTCACTCATTTTCTATTGGCTTAGTCCCTGTATTCATTAGCGGTCGCCACAGCGTAATGAACCACCAACTATTATTATATATGTTTTACACAGCGGATGCCCTTCCAGCCGCAACCCAGTACTTGGAAACACTCATTCACAAACACACTCATACACTACGGCCAATTTAGTTTTTTCAATTCACCTATAGCGCATGTGTTTGGACTGTTGGGGGAAACTGGAGCACCCGGAGGAAACCCACGCCAACACGGGGAGAACATGCAAACTCCACATAGAAATTCCAACTGGTCCAGCTGAGACTCAATCCAGTGACCTTCTTGCTGTGAGGTGACAGTGCTAACCACTGATCCACCATGTTGCCTAAATTAGTTAATAATATTGTTTAAAAATGTGTTAATGAAAACCTTCTCTCTGTTTAATATCATTTGAAAAAAATATAATATCAGAGGAGGGATATAATTAAGCCTTCAACTGTTTATGCACACATAAGTCCATCCATAAATGCATCTATTATAAATCTTTCCTTCTTTTTTCTATCTCTTAGAGGTATTTATGCTATGTCACGGAGGGTATTTATGGCCACATGTTGGCCCCCCAGCCACCAAAGCAGATCACTAGTATCCTGAAGCTGCTACCCAGCCGTTTCCAAGGTGATGAGGAGGAGATGGAGAGGATGCGGGAGGATCTCCTAAAGGAGGTCCAGAGAGACTATGAATTCAGCCTCTGCAAGAGCATCGGTATGACACACGACAAAATCTACAGTAGATGATGTGCTGTGGTACTATGCTTACAGCAGAAGAAAATCTAATAAAGCTTTGCTATGTCAATGACTGTTTGTTACACTAGGCTGGATAACATACAAGTTCTGCTGTACTTTAAAAATAGACGAAGTAAACTTCAAACAATGGGCCAGATTTACTAAGTAGGGCAAAATAGTACGAGGCCGCAATCCCAAAATAGTTTTGATGGAAATGGAAGGTGATTCTACTGACAATCTGGGCATTAAACAACACAGATGTTGCAGGTCATGTAGCACATATAGTCTAATGTTGAAAAATACCAGGGTTTTGTGTTATATGGTTTGTACTATGTTGTGTTTTTCATGTATTGTATGTTTTGCACTATGAATTAAAAAAACATAAAAGGCAGTGGTAACTATCTACTAACAGCACAGGTGTAAAATAAACACAATTATAATCATTATATAATGGCACAAATAACAGGAAACTGACTACCATAAACCTCAGTATTTGCGTGTCTTATTTATATAATCTCATAGATTTAGTGCATTAAAAGGAAACATTTGTAAGTACATTGGAGGTCGGATAGACCCCCTGTCCATGCTTTTTCAGTACTCATTATTCACTGCATGACTTTAGTTAACCTTGTAATTGTTTTGTTTGTTTATTGAATTTTCTGCATGATCAGCAAATTACAACATTAACTTTTCTGTTATTACTTAAATCAAATCAATAAAATCAAATCACTTTTATTGTCGCATCATCAGCAGCACGTGTGCTATGATGAGTGAAAAGCTTAGGTGCTGGCTCCAGACAGTACACAATACAGATACAACGACAGTGCAAAATAAAGACAGTGCAAATACAACGACAGGACAATGTAAAATTGAAAGCGATATGTACAATGAATAGTTGTCCACATAGTTGTAGGCAGTATTGTTTAAGTATGTATTGGTTAAAGTGCAGTGCATGCTACATATTGAGGGTGTGCAGTGAGGGTATGGAAGAGTCTGTGTGTGGTGTGTTAAGTGTTCATCGGCCTGACAGTCTGAGGAAAGAAACATTCCTTCAGTCGGCTGGTGCGTGACCGGATGCTGCGGAACCGTCTGCCTGAGGGTAGCAGAGAGAAAAGTCTATGGCATGTGTGGCTGGAGTCACTGATAATTCTCTTGGCTTTCCTCATGCACCGCCTGGTGTGGATGTCTTGGAGGGAGGAAAGCTCACCTTCTACTACTTTCCATACCAGGTGGTGAAAATAGCACCAGCAGCAATCGCAAAGGCCTACATAGGATTGTGCGAACTGCTGGATGCGTAGTAGAAGGTGAGCTTCCCTCCCTCCAGGACATCTACACCAGGAGGTGCATGAGGAAAGCCAAGAGAATTATCAGCGACTAAACAACACTACTCTAATAAACACTTCCCTCCCTCAAAAACCCATAACACTGCAAGCCATAAGGGGAAGAAAAAGATAATTAAAATGAAATAAATAAAAAGCAAATAAATAATTGTAATAAAAAAAATAAACAATTAGGGGAAAAAAATTAAATTAAGTCAATAATAAAAAAACGTATTTATGTATTTAGATATTTATACAGCTCTATTTATATACAGTATATCAAGAGAGTTAGCCAACAGATAATCTAAAAAGGGGCGCCACATCT
This sequence comes from Danio rerio, assembly GCF_052040795.2. Lineage (NCBI taxonomy): Eukaryota > Metazoa > Chordata > Actinopteri > Cypriniformes > Danionidae > Danio > Danio rerio. The sequence goes on from NC_141044.1 coordinate 42,347,571, forward strand.
TGTCAAAGGTTTTCAAGGAACCAGAGAATGACAGCCTGATTTTTTCTAACTTAATGCTAGCAAATACTTCTTTAACCAAGCATCAAAAAAGGCTGGACCCTATAGTTTTTTAACTCCAAATGAGGAATTGTAAACTGGCCCTGTAAACCCAAAATGTCCTTCCAATCCGTTGACATTTATTAAAGAAATCTATAATTATATCTTATTCACATTACTCTAATTTTAGCATGAATATTGTTGGATAGGTTGTCTGATAGACCTTTTTAAGAATTATCATCTCTTTCTTTATTGCAGTCGATTATATTCTGCTAGATCCAGCCGAGCGAGAGCGTCTCTCCATCTCTGCTGTTCCCCAGCAGTTCCCATCCCGTGTGATTCGTGCACCGGTTCCCTGGTCAGAAAGCTACCAGGAGGCTCGCAGCTGGCAGACGGAGAACCTCTTCACTGTCAACCCTATGCTTCTCCACTTAGAGGACCTCTGGATGAGCAGGTTGACATCTTCAATCCGACCATCATGACCTAATACTCATCATCCATTTATGATCTACTCAAAATACATTTCATTTTTAGCTTCTCATCTCTGCGGTTTGTGAATTTGGACAGTCTGCTCTCCGCTGATCTTCCACTCCTGCCAGGAGAGTTTGAGGAACTGGTGCAGCGACAGTGTCAGAACACAAAAGATGAACTTCTTAACACGTAAGAACCTTTCTGTGTATGTCTAAAGTATACATGCGAAGTAAACCAAGCCTGCATCTAAATTCTTTTGGTGCAGCCTGGTTTCAATATCATAGACAGTAGTGGAAGCAATACAGATTGGGAAGTCGTAATGAGATATGTTTGCTGTCTGTAGGTTTCATTTATCATGTTCTATGTAAACCTATCACTGAAGTCACCTGAAACCACCTCTATAATCACTGCTGTCTAAGCACTCAAAGGAGGAACTGTACCTCCAGTGAGTCTTTTGAAGCATTCTTTCAGCTGATTCATTCAAACACTGATTATTTAGGAGCAAACAAACTCATGACTTAAAGGTCTCATGAAATTAAATAAAGCTTTTTAGATGTTAGTATCAGTACTGTTCGTTTTTAAGATATCTATAAGTTAGTGTGCTCCAAAACACTGACAATTTGCATTTAGATATTATAAAACTGATATAAACCCCTAAAGCGTGTGGTTCACTTCTGCCTAAATGGATCAATGGTTTTATTCACGTCATCTCATACTTCAGTTTCTCATCACATCATAACCAATGAAATGCTCTCTAGAGTCTGACATGCCCCGCCCCCTTCAAGACGCTTTTCATTTGATGCACTTGAGCTCACTGGCAAAGCGGCGATAAAACAAAACGCTATTGGCTGTTTTCTCAAAAGAGGGTGGAGCTACACTAAAGCCCCTTTCACACATACAGACCTTTCCGGAAAATTACCGGCAATTATTTTTTTTTTCAAGCCCTTTTTGAAAATACCAGTAAATTCGTTCCGGCAATTTTCCGGAATAAAAAGTTGTAACGTTGTCAGTAATGTGATAGAAAGAAGGAAGATTGCCGGAAATTAAAATAAAAATGCACATTTCAAAGCACTTCACAAGACCATTAATAACATGTGTGGATCAGCTAAATCGATTCAAATGATGAATAATGACAAAAAAAATGATTGTACAAATATTTTATTTGTAAACTAGTTTTTTTTTGTAAGAGGGTCAGGTGCTTATGATTAAACACAGCTGGTCATGCATTAGCCAATTCAGGATTCACCAATCAGACGATTCCTAAGCCACTATTATTACCCTAAGCTCCATAACACAGCCATCTTCATTTTGAAGAATCCCCCCCCCCACCCCTACTCCTCCTCCTTTCTTAGATGGGTGGCATGGTGGCCCAGTGGTTAGCACTGTTGCCTCACAGCAAGAACGTCACAGGTTCTAGTCCTTACCAAGCCAGCTGATGTTTCTGTGCGGAGTTAACATGTTCTCCCTGTTCGCATGTGGGTTTAACCAAGGCCCCTTGGTTTCTTAAGTCAATTGACTAATCCAAGTCGGAATCATAGACGTGCTCCTAGTAAGTAGTCATCTCTTAAGAGAAATCACTATCTGTTCATTAGCTACTACAGCAGGGGAGTTCTGGAGATCTACCTGAGCTCAAACTCCCCTCTTGCATTGCAAAAGGAAGGGAGCCCCAGGCTCGAGGATCTTATGAACTTAGGGCTCTCTCTCGGGACAGCATGCCAAACAAGCTTTATAATCCATCATCAGCTAAGTGTGAACTCTTGAAACATTCAAAATGTTTCTAAAAGCATTTTAGTGAACATATCACTAGCACAAACAAGTGACTTATTCTATACAATAAAATTCATTGATTCAAACATTAATTCATTCAGAAACAATATAAAAGTACTGTTTGTTACTTGGAGTGAAACAAACCAAAATTATATTTACAAATAAGGATAGAACAAAAATTGTCCTGAGATGTTTGTCTATTTAATCAGTTAGTTCTAGCAAAGCTCTCATGGGATATACAGAGCATGTACTGGATTGTGGTAAATGTGTCTTTAAATAAGGTCAGCGCTGTATAGACAAGTGTGTTGTTATTTAAATAGTTCTGTTGGTCTTGGCTACCTTTGTTCTCAACTCTGTATCCATGGTCTCCTCAAACCACCCAGAGACATGAACACAATACAAGCTTTCTAAACTCTTGAATGAGGGTTTGAACAATGGGGAAATAACGAGTGTTCTGGACCTGCTTTAACACGCAGAGTGTCAGCGGTGCTACAGCAACAAACAAGGAGATGTGTTGAGAGGATATACAGCAGGAAGTGTAAATTGCAGTCTGATGAAGCATTTGACTGAACGGAGAACAGTACGAGCAAACATTCTGATTGTCTCATACACTATTTTATAAGCTTTCAAAAGATGTATTAGAGCTTTGTGTGAGACTTTTTAATTACTATCCTATTACATTTTTATCCTCAAAAGCACGAAAAGACAACACCAGTTTGCAGAGACTTTTTTATAACTAAGTTAAAGACATTTTATAGACTCTTATAAAGATGCAAATGGATTAATTGGAGTTATTAACATAATATAAAGTTATATAAACTAGCACTGCATAATATTGGAAACATATTCAGCAATGTATATGGCAATATAAATACAATTTCACCAGATGACTTGAATATCTCCATTTAAAAGGAATTGATCATTTTTTAGTGAAGTTTATTCATAAACTAATTTCGAGAGGATCACGTGCTTATGATTGACACGGCTGGCCCCGAGTCAAGCTAATGTACGAACCACCAATCAGGCTATTCCTAACCCAGTATAAATAACCAAACATCTTACTTTTAGTCATCTTCGTTTTGAAGAATCCCCCCTTCCACCCCTTCTCCGCCTCTTTTCTACAGGGCAGCACGGCAGCCCAGTGGCTAGCACTGCGGCCTCACAGCAAAAAATGCCTCCGACTCGGGTATCCACCCAACCGGTCAGCATTTTCGTGTGGAGTTCATGTTCTCCCTGTGCTTGCGTGGGTTTTCCCCGGGTCCTTCGCTTTCCTCCCACACTCCCAAAAACATGAGACTAAGTAAATTGACTAAACCAAATTAGCACCAAATTCAATTCTGTCAGCAGCAGGAAGGAGGGGGGGGGGGTTGGGTTCTCGAGATCTACCCAAGTCAAACTACCCTCTCGCCCTGCAACGGGAGGGAGCTCCAGGCTCGAGGATCTTTCGAGCTCTGGGCTTTCTCCCGGGACAGCATGCCAAACTAGCTTTACTATTAATCATCAGCTAAGTGTGAACTCTTGAAACCGAATGGGGTGATTCTGTGGGAGAGTGCATCTGCTTAAAAACTAATAAACAAATTAAAAGTATTAATAAATAGAATAAAGAAAAGGTTCAAATTGAAACAAAGTCTTTTATCATATTCCAGGTCTAATGGTATTTTGGTGTAGTAATTGAAAAATAATAATAATCCAATAATAATCCACGAATATTGGGCCATCTCTATTATCAAACCCTGCTTTTTAAGAAAACTACAATTTAAAACTACAATTTAAAATTTATTTTTCATGTAAAAAATAAGTGGGAGTGTCTGTCTAACCCGCCACAGCAGAAATCTACCCGGTTGACGGGTATTGATGTCAAGCCCTGATTATAATCCAAAGTCAACACTGCAAATCCTGCGATTGTGAATGATCTATTGTGATTTCGATGCTGAAGCAATATATTGTGCAGCCCTAATATAAAATATAATAGTTATTTCAAATGCATATTTTAAACACATATCACCTGTTGTGTGTGTTTGTGTAGTTGGCTGCCCCGCTGCGCTTCTCTCTTTGTGACCTTTAAAGACGCGTGGCTTCCACTGTTGCCAAAGAGTTCAAGCATCGCCCCGGAAAAAGTAGAAAAACTGTTCAGGTGTGTGGCTGCGCTGATGTCACTGCAGCTGCGCAGCCTGGTTATCGCATCACTGCAGGATCTGCTGCAGTTCTTTCAGCTACATCAGGTACTTAAACCCATGACACCAATATGTTTAACCATACTAATGCTTTTTTGTACATTCATACAACCTAGTTAATTAACATGTGTGTGCATTTAGGAGTACTGTCAACCTGATTTCACCTAGTAGGACATGCTCCTGGATGAACATCTATGTTGATCCTGGAACAACATTCCAATCAGCCAATCTGAATTAAGGGCGACATTTACCGTTTATGTTAATTTAGGCTTATTAATATGCACTTCCACATGGTTGTTACCCAACTATTATTCCCCTCTGATTTTAGAAATATTTTACAGTTATGGTTGGGGTTAGGGGTAGGGAATAGGTATAGATTACATTATCTAACAAAAATGATGTTCCAGGATCAACACGAAAGTTAATCAAGGATTGCATCATAATTGGAAAAGCCATTATGTACTTAAGAGTACATATGTACGTTTGCTTGTGCATGCATGTGTAGAAAAAAGTGAATTTATTTTTATTACTTCTGTATCTTTATTTTTTATTAGAAAAATGTTTAGACTAACAACACATTAATCAATCTTTTTCTGTTGTATAATAGCACATGTTGACCTGACACACTTCCTCTTTTTTACTGTACTGCATACTTTTAGAGGAACTGCTGACCAGAGGAAATATATTAAAGAATAAATTTAGTCTTGTTTCCAGACTGCTGTCTAGATATGTCACAAGTTGTCATGATGCTTGTAGAAGTTGTGAAATATATTAAAGATGCACGTAATTGTTCAGTTCTGGTATGCAGAGAAGGGTTGCAGAAAGAGGAAGTATGTCTGCGGGTACAAGAGCCAGACTGAATGACTGATAAGTGACGTTACACCAAAACTCCACCTGTTAAGATCAGTTGTGTATATATGCTGGAGTCAGGAAATGTATGTTAGTTGCGAACCTCTTGAATGCATTGCATTAGGGTAAAGTAACCCAGAGCTCTGTCATCGAAATATTCATTTGTATCTAATAAATTACTAATATTTTTGCCATTGAAGAAAACACTCTTCAGACCTTTTCTTATTGAACACGCATGGAATTGACTTGATATTCCAACACAGGCTTTTTGAGTGGTGATGAAAATTCTCGTAAAAAACAACACTACCACTTAACAGCAAGTGAAAAATTTATCCTTTTAGGAAAAATTTTAATGGTCTGTCTTCTCCATATTTCTCAATTGAATACATGCACACTTTATAAAATAATCAATAATGTTTCTTTTATGAACTGTAGCATTTACAGAATTCAATTAGATATTTTATGTTTGATTTGGACTTCATCTAAACAATTAGTGTTAATAGAGTTAATACTGTGTAGGCTAAATGTGTTCTTATGTGTGTGTTTCTACATGTGTTTTTTTTTGGCAGGATGGTAATGATTTTGGCGAGAGATTTGATGAAATGCAGTACACACATCATCCAGTGTTACTGGTGAAGTTGAAACTTGAGGACCCCAGAATTTCATTTGATCCTTCACTGCAGGGCTGCTGGGAGCTTATACAGCAAGCCTTCACACAGATTATCAGCAGCGCTCACAACATACCTCGGGTACACACACACAAACTTCATGCCAAAGGCTGGTATAGCATACTCTACATTTTCTATTAAGTAAATATTTTACTTCTGAGAGTCCTAAATTGATCCGAACAACAACATATGAATAGTTGGACTGTCTAGTACACACTTGAGCCAGCTATTAAAAATTACAAATCCAAATATGTGTTTTTGTGGCGACACGGTGGCGCAGTGAGTAGCGCTGTTGCCTCACAGTTGCCTCGGCTGGGTCAGTTGGCATTTCTGTGTGGAGTTTGCATGTTTCCCCGTTTTGGCATGGGTTTCCTCAGCATTCTCCGGTTTCCCTCACAGTCCAAACACATGCAGTACAGGTGAATTGGGTAAGCTAAATTGGCTGTAGAGTATATGTGGGAATGCAAGAGTGTATAGATGTTTCCCAGTAATGGGTTGCAGCTGGAAGGGCATCCGCTGTGTAAAGCATATGCTGGAGGCGACCCCAGATTAATAAACGGACTACACAAAAAATGAATGAATGAATATGTTTTTTGTCTTTCAGGTGGAGTGTAAGCTTTTCCCAGAGATTGGAGAAACTCTAATGTTGCGCTCAGTGCAAGCTGATGAGATGCTGGTGAAAGACATCATCAACACAGCCAGAGAGACCTTTCAGAGGAACACCATTGGGCCACAGAGGTCCACTATCATTTAGAAAACACGTTTTCAGCTTTAAATTCATATTGCATTGTATGTGAGAGCATCTGTGGTGTGTTGTATAGGTATCTGGAGGTATATAAGAAGTACACTGATTTACTGGATCATCAAGACATAGTGAACTTCCTTAAAACCAAACACTCACAGCAAGGCTTTACTAAGGTGAATTTTGCATTGCAATGCAGTCTTATGGACAACACATAATTAAAAATAATAATAGTTATCATAATAATAGTTAATCTAATGTTTCTGTTTGGGCACCCGTAGAAAATTACGGCTGTGCAGAACGTGTGGAAAGACATCGCATCACTCCATGCAACAGTTCCGCTTTCCCTGTTCTGTCTGGATGCAGTGAATCTGAACCAAGATCTGTGTGACAAGGCAGAGCATCTCATTGAACTTCTCACCACATTTGTGATGGAGGAGAACCGAGAACTCAACAAGAGGTGGGAGGAGACACTCCTAAACATTTCTTTCATTCAAATTCATGGACATTGATGTTGGAAGTATATTAATATTTCCATTACTTATGAAACATCTTTGTTTTTACATCTTTTAAGATTTCAGGTTTAAATTGTTACAAAATAAAATGTTCAATCAGACAAACACTTATGTAAAGAGCTTTATAATTTACAGTATATAAGAATAAAACTGGCAGATTTGTTCTATCGACAACTTAAAAAATATATTGCTTAAGGGTGCTAATATT
>NC_141044.1:42935000-42940000 GCF_052040795.2 Danio rerio
TTTAACTGAAATAATTTGCGTTACGTTGCGTCACGTTATGATATGTTACATTATGTAACGTTAGGTTAAGTTCAGTTAAGTAAGTTAAGTAACTGTTTTAGGCGATTAAATTTAGTCAGTTATGTTACATTCTGTTACGTTACCTTACGTTACGTTACCTTACCTTACGTTAAGTTTTGTTAAGTCAAGTTTTGTCACGTTGAGTTATGTTATGTAATTTATGTTATGCTAAGTTATGTTAAGTAACTATTACAGGCAACTTATCTCAGTCAGTTACATTTCGTTGTTACATTACGTTACCACACTTTATATTATGTTAAGTTACGTTAAGTGAATTTAGGTGAAGTAGGTTGCATTATATTGCGTCACGTTACATTGCGTCAAGTTACATCATTACAATATGTTTTGATATGTTATGTTACGTTAGGTTAAGTTTAGTTCAGTAAGTTAAGTAACTGTTTCAGGCAACTAAATTCAGTCAGATACATTACATTGCATTACATTACGTTACCTAACCTTACTTTATTTTAAGTAAGTTAATTTAAGTTAAGTAAATTAAGTTCAGTTACGTTGCGTTGGGTTGCATTGCATTGCATTTGGTTGCGTTATGTTACTTAACGCTACATTGTGTTGCGTTGCATTATGTCACCTTGCATAACGTTATATTGCATTGCGATTTGTTACGTTGTGTCATGTTACGTTATGTACAATTTCAATTAACATAATGTTTTTTTTTTTAAATAATACCTTTAGGTTTTGTTGTATTTAATAATGACCCTGGAGTGTTTCTGTTCTTAGAGAAAGCTGATATAATATTTATGTTATGTACTTAGCTTTTACCTATTACTGTGTATTATTAAAGATGTAAACGTGTGTGTTTTGCATGTGCATCAGGAGTCAGTGTTCATTGGCTGGGGGATTTTGTGTTTGTGGAGAGTGGTTTGGGCGTCAGACTGAAGTTTGACATGGAGAACACCATCTATCTGACAGTTACTGCAGAACACCTCACAAACACTAGAGGACTTTGTGGAGTTTATAACAACAATCCTGATGGTAAATACATTTAGCATGTAGATGTGTAATCTATTACATTTTTGAGTAACTTAAGAAACTCTTTGCATCATACACCATTTATTAATGCAATTTGCAATATGATGTTTTTATTTTGTTCAGATGACTTCACTACCAGCACTGGAAGTGTGTCTCAGTACGCTGCCAGCTTTGGAAACTCATGGCGCGTACAAGATCAACAACAAAGCCAGGTGATATGCTGCTTTTAGATACACATGGCTAAACTGCTTTGAAAATAGGCAAGAGAGCTACTGAATAGCATTCATACTTTTCTTATTATAATTTAGCAAAAATTGAGTATACTATATAGGTAATGAAGCTGGTAATTGTTTATGTCTGTATATTGTAATTTCATTTAAGGTTGCATACTGAGGACTATATGTTATCTGAAACACGATATGATTGTACTCAAATGAAAATTAATAATAAACATTAAATAAATTTGATTGCCTTCATGTAATTATTATACATTGGTGTCAACCTTTTTAATATCATTGCAGGTATGCTGGTAGCTTTAAATTAATTGTTTGATGTGTAAAAATGCAATATATTAGAATTTTAAGTCTGTCTTACTTTAAGAAATTATAAATTACATAACACATACTTTTTTTAACAGATTAACAATATAAAAAAAAATAAATAAATAAAAACTAATAATAAATGAGTTTAAGCAGATAAATAAAATAAAATATAATATAATATAATACAATATAATATAATATAATATAATATAATATAATATAATATAATATAATATAACAAAATAAAATAAAATAAAATAAAATTTAATTTAATTTAACATAAAATAATAAAATATAATAAAAAAAAACAATTAAAAATAAAATAAAATAAAATATAATATAATAAAAAATATAATATAATATAATATATAATATAATATAATATAGTATAACAAAATTAAATTAAATTAAATTAAATTTAATTTAATTTAATTTAATTTAATTTAATTTAATTTAATTTAATTTAATTTAATTTAACATAAAATAAAATAAAATAAAATAAAATAAAATAACATAAAATATAATATAATAAAATTTAATTTCATGAAATATAATATAATATATTATAATTAAATTTAATTTCATGAAATATAATATAATACAATATAATATAATATAATATATTTTAATATAATATAATTTAATAAAATAAAATAAAATAAAATATAAATTAATAAAATCTAATATAATCTGTTAATAATATAATAAAATAAAAAATATATATAATACAGTATACATTGCATCCCTTGAAAAACACTTCCATTGCTTCTGAAAAGTACACAAATGCAGTCTAAAGGCATTGTGGGTAGTGGAGAGCTGATGTGCTGTAATTTGTGTCAGGTGTGCAGTGATGCTGCTGAATTGGGCCACAGCTGTGATCTGTCCAATGATGTTTCTCTACGGAGAGATGCAGAATCAGCCTGTCATCTTCTGAAAGAGACTCCGTTCTCTCACTGCCATCATCAGGTGAGAGAAAAATACACTTTAAATAAACGAAACTTTATTCCTCCTGACTAACTCTTTAATCTTGTGTTCTCCAGGTGGATCCCGGGCCGTATATTGACACCTGCCTGTATCTGTTCTGCAGTTTGGAGGTAAAAGACAGAGATACTGCTGTGTGTGACACACTAGCGAGCTACGTGCGCGAGTGTGCTCAACAACACATCATTATCAGCTGGAGGAGAAGAGGATTTTGTGGTACTGTTGACTTTTTCTTAAACTAACAGTAGCATGCTTTTGACTTGTTTTTATGATTATGTATCCATGCAATGTAAGAAATTAGTGCTTTAATCACGATTAATCACATCCAAAATAAAAGTTTGCTTTGACTTAATTTAAACATGTGTGTATCTTTATTATGTGTATGAATACACACATGCATGCATATATTTGAGAATGTTTATTTATATTTAGATATAAAATACATGTGCATATGATACAAATTATGTATTGATTTAAATATCTGTCACAAAATTGTTTTCTATAGTTTTTTATCTATGTATGTTTTGTTTGTGTATCATTCATTTTTCTTTGTATCACATTTACATAATACATATATTTATCAACACACACTCACATATAATTACATATATTACAAAACACACTTTTATTTTGGATGTGAATAATCGAGATTAATCTTTGCCCGGCACAAAAAATAAACATATCTGTGTCTTTTTTTAAATTTTTTATAATAAAGTTATAAAGTCAAATATATATTTTTTCATTATGGGATATATTTACAATATTTTTTATGTGATATATTATTTGAAACAGTGTAAGTTATACATTGGCAGACATTTAATGAGTTGCATGTGGCTACATGCACTGTTGTATTATATTTTATCATATTTTTGTAGGCTTTTGTAGGCCATGTTTATGTTAATATGATTACAATGCACTATAAATTTGCTCCAATGTTGTGTGAAAATGCATTTTTTTAAATATGAGTTAAAGGCACTGCATTATAAGATATGATACATTATTATTATTATTATTATTATTGTTGTTTTTATTATTGTTTGCTAAATTATTTGAAATGTTTTTGATATTTGAAATATTTGAAATATTAAAAAGATAAAATCACTAAATAAAAAATCTAAAATTATATATATATATATGAGAGAATGAGAGATTTTAGACATTTACTTTCACATTTTTTATGTGTGTGCTGTTTAGTTTTATTTAGTTTATTTCTATATTTGTTATTTTATTATTTGAAATGGGTTAAATATACAGTAAAAGTTTGATAAAATCATATAATAAAAAATATGAAACCAATTTAGTTTAATTTAGCTGTTTTATTTTAATAAAAAACACCCTAAAACAATTTTTGTTTAATACAAAATATTCATACTGGGGGCATTGCTGGACATAAAGCTCTACTAGGGCACAGCACCCCCTCCAAAAAAACATACAAAAACAAACAAACAAATAAATAAACAAATAAATAAAAATAAATAAATAAATAAAAAATATTGCATACATAAATAGCTTTCGTTAGCGTTGGTTTGGTTACACATACTGAATAACGTCCTAATTCTGGGATAACCTCTCTTAATAAATACACTTGCATATTAAGTGAATTTCAAAGCGTTTTCTGGTAAATGGGGTCTAACAATGCCCCTGATTCATACATATATATATGTATATATATATATATATATATATATATATATATATATATATATATATATATATATATATATATATATATATATATATATATATATATATATATATATATATATATATATATATATTTAATTTATTACATGTCGATAAATTATTTTGGACATTCACTTTTAAGTGCACTTTTTTCTATTTTTTGTTTCTTGTCTTTCTGTGTGTGCTGCTTTGTTTTATTTTGCTTATTTCTATGTTTGTTGTTTAGTTATTTTAAATAAGGGAAATATAAATAAAGATAAATAACAATTAAACCAATTTAATTCAGCTGTTTTTAAATAAAAAACAACATAATATAGCGAATGTTTTGTATAATAACTTAATTATGCAAAATATTATTTTATTGTAATATTATTTATTAATGTTTAGAATAATTCTGTTTAATTTTTAGGTTTTATAAAACAAAATATATGATTAAATTGACTACATTTAAATGTAATTATTACAATTATTGTTATATTTTAGACATTCACTTTTTGAACTCCATTTTTTGTTTCTTGTCTTTCTCTGTTTGCTGCTTATTTTTATTTTCTTGTTGTGTGTTATGCACCTGTAGTCATATCTGCCTGTGTTGCATTCCCAGAGCGTGTGTGTCCTCGAGGTCAGGTGTTTTCTGACTGCGTGTCCTCCTGTCCGGCCACATGTGCGTCTCCTCGACCTCCAGCAGCGGGTCAGTGTCGGGACGAGTGTGTGGGGGGATGTGAGTGTCCTCAGGGTGTGTATCTA
>NC_141044.1:42942500-42990000 GCF_052040795.2 Danio rerio
TGAACGGGCACAGGAATCCTCTGCCGGTGGTCACAGGAGATCTGCTGGTCAGGCGAGCGTCCTCTAGTGTCCTGCTGATTCAGGCGTTCGGTGCTCAGCTGATGTGGCATCTGGACGGGCCTTTATTATTCATCACCCTGCAGCCTGGCTTCGCTCATAAGGTAACACAAACACACACAGTGCTCCTCAGGGCCTGTTAGTTTGTGTCTTTGTGTTCGTATTTATTTTTTTCATGTTCCGTATTTGTAGTAATGTTTTGTTTGTTTGTGTTTTTAATTTAGTCAAATATATTTCACAGTCAAAACCATGCTTACTAAAATGACCTGTAGGTGATCTGTCCACCCCACTTTCTATCTATAATTAGTTATTTCATCTATCCATTCATTCATCTATCCATCCATCAATTATTTTATCCATCCATCCATCCATCCATCCATCTTTCCATTCTTTATTTTATCCATCCATTATTTTGTTAACCCATCCATTGATTCATAGTTTGATCCATCCATTCATTCATTCATCAATCTATCCATCAATTATTTCATTCATTCATTCATTCATCCATCCGTTCTTTATTTCATCCATCCATTATTTTGTCAACCCATCCATCCATTTATTATTTGATAAATCCATCCATCTATCCATTCATCCATCCATCCATCCATCCATCATTTCATCCATCCATCCATCCGTTCATCCATTCATTCTTTATTTCATTCATCTATTATTTTGTCCACCCATCCATCCATTCATTATTTGATCCATCCATCCATCCATCCATCCATCAATTATTTCATCAATCCATCCATCCATTCTTTATTTCATCTATCCATTATTTTGTCCACCCACACCCATTTATTTATTATTCAATCTAGCCATCCATCCATCCATGCATCAATTATTTTATCCACCCATTCTTCATTTCATCCATCCATTATTTTGTCCACTCATCCATTCATTCATTATTTCATCCATCCATCCACCATCCATCTATCCATCCATCCATCCATCCATCCATCCATTCATTGATCCATCCATTCATCTATCCATCCATCATTCATTATTTCGTCCATCCATCCATTCATAATTTTGTCTCTCTATCATTCATTAATTGTTTAATTCATCCATCCACTTTTGTCCACCCTTCCATCCATTCATTATTCCATCCATCCATCCATCCATCCATCCATCCATTCTTTATTTTATCCATCCATTATTTTTTCCACCCATCCATTCATTCATTATTTCATCCATCCATCCATCTATCCATCCATCCATCCATCCATCCATCATTCATTATTTCATCCATCCATCCATTATTCATTATTTCGTCCATCCATCCATCCATCATTCCTTATTTCATCCACACATCCATCCACACATCCATCCATCCATCCAGTAACTCATCTAACACTTGGCTTCTTGTCCTGTTGTCAGGTTCGAGGGTTGTGTGGCACTCTGAGCTGGAGTCAGCATGATGATTTCACCACTCCTGAAGGTGATGTGGAGAACAGCGCCGCCTCTTTTGCTGCCAAATTCATAGTGGGCTCCTGTCCTGCACCCTCAGCGATGACGTCTGACCCCTGCGGGACGCTGACCCAGCGCAGACAGCTGGCAGAGAGAGTGTGTTCAGTCATCCACAGCAATGTCTTTCAGGTCAGTCTGATGACGGCACGGCTATTATAGCAATTTTACATTTTAACTTTTTTATTTTTGAATCAGCTGCACATCTCAGTTTAGTTTTAGTTCCTTTGATTAATCTATTTTTTAATCTTAAATCTTTTTTTATCTATTTTTCATAATCACACTTAATAAAAACAGTCTGCTGAAGCACTTTGATTGACATTCTCCCTTTGTACTTGTCATCAGAGGGGGAAAGCCCCGCCCACTAATGACCAACTCACCCTCATTAGCATAAACAGCCCTGAGTGAGAAGTAGCCGTGTATTAGCCATTAGAGTTTTGAGCTGCTGAAGATTACCAAACGAACAGCGACAGGAGTCTCCATAGAGACGAAAATAGCCCTGCTGATAGTAGTTTTAGTAGTGTTAACTCAAGTGTGTTTTTCAGGCGTGTCATGATGTGGTGGACAGAGAGCCGTTCATGCGTCTGTGTGTCAGTGAAGTGTGCAGCTGCGGCCCGCAGGCATCCTGCCATTGCTCCGTCCTCACCGCATACGCCACACACTGTGCTCAAGAGGGGGCGCTGCTGAGCTGGAGGAATCACACATTCTGCCGTAAGAAAATAATTATTATGGGTCTGTCATGTTAATAAGATACAGTATTATTATATATATAATGCAAAAACCTCTAAATGCCGTCTGAATTGTTCTCCTAAAATAAGAATTTTATAGTTTTATATAGTTTTTTTGATGTTTATTATTACAAATTGTAAGTATTACAGTATTAGTAGATTTATTTATTAATTATTATTATTATTATTATATTTTAATTAATGCTATTTAAATATAAAATTATTTTAATTTCCTATACAGGTGTTAGTATATGAACTTTTTTTTTATCAAATATAGTGTTTTGTTGTCTATTATTATGCATTGTGAGTATTATAATTACGTAATTATTAATTATATTAGTAGTATTATTTATTTATTAATTATAATTAGATATTTATTGTATTTAATAATACTTATTTAATATGTAATGTTATTATGTTATTATAATATTTTAAATGAATGCTATTTAAATATAAAATTAATTATTTTAATTGTCTATACTGGTGTTAGTATATGCAATTTTTATCATATATAGTGTTTTGTTGTCTATTATTATGCATTGTAAGTATTATAATTATATAATTATTAATTATATTAGTAGTTATATTTATTTATTAATTATAATTAAATATTAAATGTATTTAATAATACTTATTTATTATGTAATGTTATTATGTTATTATGATATTTCAAATTTATGCTATTTAAATATTACATTAATTATATTAATTGCCCATACAGGTGTTAGTATATGCAGTTTTTATCATATATATTGTTTTGTTGTCTATTATTATGCATTGTAAGTATTATAATTATGTAATTATTAATTATATTTGTAGTTATATGTATTTATTAATTATAATTAAATATTAAATGTATGTAATACTAATTATTTAATATGTAATGTAATTATAACATTTCAAATGAATGCTATTTAAATATTAAATTAATTATATTAAGTATGTTTTGTTATGAATTATTTGTTAATTAATTGTAGGTTTTTGTTATTATTATTATTATTATTATTATTATTATTATTATTAATTCTATGTAACCTGCCAATCTGGCAACTTTCCCTATTATTTGTTGAACATATAAATAAGGAACACACTCCCATAAACATGTATAATTATTAGAGAGAAAAAATCTGTAATAGTTAATTATAATTTGTGTTGTGTGTGTCCAGCGGTGCAGTGCTCTGGGGGTCAGGTGTATCAGGAGTGCGGGCGTCTGTGCGGGACGTCCTGTGCTGATCTGTGGGACGGCTGGAGCTGTGAGCCGGACGAGGGCAGCAGGGTGTGTGTTTCGGGTTGTCAGTGTCCTGATGGACTGGCGCAGGACGCTCAGGGTCAGTGTGTGCCCGTCCACATGTGCCCCTGTAAGAGCGGAGACACTCTCCATCCCGCCGGCAGCTCCATAAACAACAACTGCAACACCTGGTAAGTGATCTCAAACTCTCAGTTATGTGTGATGTTGTGTAATATGATGACTGAATTTATTTTTGCTGAATATTTTGCTGATTTTGGCAATAGTATCTGAATGCAGCCTTGATGATGCAAGCTGAGCTGCATACAGTATCTCAGTGATGCAATCTCAGACACTCAATAGAGTTAGTGATGTCACTGTGAGGGGTGGGGTTAGATGAAAATATTGAAATCCATTAGATCACAGGTGTCAAACTCTGTTCCAAAAGGGCCGCAGCTCTGTACAGTTTAGTTCCAACCCTAATTAAACACACCTGATCAAACTAATTGAGTCCTTCAGGCTTGTTTGAAACCTACAGGTAAGTGTGTTGGAGCAGGGTTGGAACTAAACTGTGCAGGGCTTCGGCCCTCCAGGAATTGAGTTTGATACCCCTGCATTAGATGCAGCTCATATTCCACTGCACCAGGTCTGCATCCAGACCCCTCTCGGTTTTGGTTTGTCATCGATAGATTAAAAATATATATGACACTAAAACTGACAGTAGGTGGCGCCAAGTCCCTGTCTTCATGATTGATTGATTCCCTGAATCATTCGTTCATATGATTCGTTCAAAATTATGTTCATTTATAAACAATGCAACTTTTATTTTTACTTCTAATTTTATTGGTGAAATGATAAAAAAAATATTTTATTTTGTTGTGAATGTAACGAAGGCCAGCTAGTGTGTGCTGTGCAGGTAAACCTCAATCCTCTGACCTCTAAAGGTGCTCTAGCGACAGATGCTAAAGGCCATGGTCTTTAACCTCCTTGTTAGAGCATCCGACTTCCATGCGGAAGGTCGCCGGTTCGATCCCAGCTCGGAGCGGGTTGTGTGGTGTAGGATAGGCGGGGTTACATTGGTGCCGTGACCCGGATGAGAGTGAGGTTTAGGGATGTGAGTGTAACGAAGGCCAGCTAGTGAAGTGCTGTGCAGGTAAACCTCACTCCTCTGACCTCTAAAGGTGCTCTAGCGACAGACACTCGAGGCCATGGTCTTTAGCCTCCTTGTTAGAGCAACTGACTTGATTCGATACCAGCTCGGAGCGGGTTGGGTGCCGTAGGACTGGCGGGGTTACATGAAGCACCATCACAGAATATAATAATAAAATTTAATTTATTTAATTTAAGGCTGAACTATTTTTATGATCCAATTGCATTCAAGTTTTGTCCAAAATATATATATATATATATAAAAAAAACATTACAACCATTTAGAATTTTTTCATATATAGCCATTTATTTTGTTTATTTAGGTTCATCATCAATTGAGAAAAAAAGTATGACATAAAAACTGACAGTAGGTGGTGACCAGTCTCTGTCTTAATGATTGTTTCACTGAATCATGTTAAAATGATTTGTTCAAAACGTATGAGTCATTTGTAAAGAATTCAACTGTACTGTATATAATGGGGAATGTAACATTGCAATATTAGCTGAAGATGTGCTGATGTTCTACTTTCATTAATGAAATGATAAAAAAAAATTGTGTGAAGCAGCATCACAGAATATAATAAGACAATTATTAGTTAATGTTTTAACAAAATAGGATAAACAGATTTGATTTTATGTTTAAGAGACACAAATCTCATGATACAAATTAGAGATTAAATTTTGAATCACCTCTCCCGCCAGATTTTAGCCCGAACCCGACCGCTCCCGCTTATAATCAGCATTCGTTGTCCCGCTGGCTGACCCGCCTCGTTTTCTGCCCAACGTGCCTGTTCCCTCTAAGGAGTGGGGGTAGAACAAAACCGAAAACCACCCAGCTATGCAGAGTCCAGACAGCCTATAACAAGCTGTCTATATAAACAAACACACACACACACCTCATTCGTGCTCACACACACACATACGCACGCACGCTTGCATGCACACGCACAGCAACAAACAAGCTAAGCGCAGCATCACGCTGTCTCATTCACACACATACATACGCGTGCTTGCTCGCTCGGGAGTCGGGAGCGATATTGTTAGACCGCCCGCTTCCACGCTTTATTCAGAAATCTATTCTGAATGCAGACCTCTAATCCAAATGCATTCAATTTTGTGCAAAATATATGTTAAAAATGTAGACCATTTAGAAATTTTGCATACAAATACATTTATTTTGTTGAATAATTCATGATATTTTTTTCTTTATGAATTGTAATTATTGTAATACAACAATTATTTTATTTCATTTAATTTTTAAAGTATTTATTCTGCATAATAGTACTGGCTACTTTATTAATGCATTTTTGTTGAAGTTAAATTAACAAATAAACTATAAACTATTAAATAACATGTCCCAAAAATATTTAGTAATAAATATAATGAAACATAATTATATTATGGGGTTTACCGGGGTGTTGGATCTCCAATGTCTTGTACAGTACATGTGCACAAGATAAACCATGTATTTAAACAGAGTTTAAAATGGAGATATACAATATAAAGAGAAATGATGCAATAGTGACTGAGACTTACAGTATCAGTCAGTCTATTGTCTTAGTGGATGGTTTTTATAGTCGTGTTGTGAAAAGTTTTATTGGACTTTATCATTTTGAGGTTGATTTTTATCTCCAATGTCCAGATAATATATTGAGCGGAAAATTACCTTTGTACTCAAACTTATGCATGTATGTGGGCCAAAGAGGAAAGAGCACATATAATTAAAAACAAGGACTAGCAGAAAAGCATGTGATGAACAATGATTTTATATAATGTACTCCTTACATGTTGTTTATTTAATGCATTAGTGTTTACATTCTCTGATGTGACATTTAAACAGTACATTCCTACAAAACTCATATTTGTAAAAACAGTATGCAGCCTGCATATCTGGTAGGTTGCTAGGTGTTCTGGGTTGTTGCTAGGGTGGTCTGATTTGTTGCTACAGTGCAAATGATGGTTGCCAGGGTGTTATAAGGGGCTGTTATTGTGTACTGGGTGGCTTCTAAGGTGTTCTGTGTATAATGGGTGGTTGTTAGTGTGTTTAGCGGGTGGCTAAGGTGTTCTGGTTGGTTGCTAGGGTGTTCTGGGTTGTTGCTAGGGTGGTCTGATTTGTTGCTACAGTGCAAATGATGGTTGCCAGGGTGTTATAAGGGGCTGTTATTGTGTACTGGGTGGCTTCTAAGGTGTTCTGTGTATAATGGGTGGTTGTTAGTGTGTTTAGCGGGTGGCTAAGGTGTTCTGGTTGGTTGCTAGGGTGTTCTGGGTTGTTGCTAGGGTGGTCTGATTTGTTGCTACAGTGCAAATGATGGTTGCCAGGGTGTTATAAGGGGCTGTTATTGTGTACTGGGTGGCTTCTAAGGTGTTCTGTGTATAATGGGTGGTGGTTAGTGTGTTTAGCGGGTGGCTAAGGTGTTCTGGTTGGTTGCTAGGGTGTTCTGGGTTGTTGCTAGGGTGGTCTGATATGTTGCTACAGTGTAAAGTATGGTTGCCAGGGTGTTATAAAGAGCTGTTATGGTGTTCCGAGTAGTTTCTAATGTGTTCTGTGTATAATGGGTAGTTGTTAGTGTGTTTAGCGGGTGGCTAAGGTGTTCTGGTTGGTTGCTAGGGTGTTCTGGGTTGTTGCTAGGGTGGTCTGATTTGTTGCTACAGTGTAAAGTATGGTTGCCAGGGTGTTATAAGGGGCTGTTATGGTCTTCTGAATAGTTTCTAAGGTGTTCTAATGGGTGGTTCTTAGTGTGTTTAGCGGGTTGTTGAGGTGTTCTGGTTGGTTGCTATGGTGTTCTGGGTTGTTGCTAAGGTAGTCTGATTTGTTACTACAGTGTAAAGTATGGTTGCCTGGGTGTTATAAGGGGCTACTATGGTGTTCTTAGTGGTTTCTGAGGTGTTCTGTGTATAATGGGTGGTTGTTAGTGTGTTTAGCGGGTTGTTAAGGTGTTCTGGTTGGTTGCTAGGTTATTCTGGGTTGTTGCTAGGGTGGTCTGATTTGTTGTTACAGTGTAAATGATGGTTGCCATGGTGTTATAAGGGGCTGTTATTGTGTTCTGGGTGGTTTTTGAGGTGTTCTGTGTATAATGGGTAGTTGTTAGTGTGTTAATTGGCTGTTAGGGTGTTACGAGTGTTTGCTACAGTGTTCAAATTGGTTGCTAAGGTGTTCTGGGTGGTTGCTAGGCGTGTAAAGGGTTGAAAAGGTGTTCTGGTTGGTTGATAGGGTGTTGTGGGTGCTTGCTTGGCACATCTATGTAGTTGCTATGTAGTTGCTGATAGGATGTCAGGCTTTGTTTTTACAGTGTGATGGGTGGTTGCAGAATTAATCTAAGGCAATGTTAAGTTGTCCTGAGTGGTCGTAGTAATATCTAGGGTAGTTGCTAAAGTGTTTTGGTGGTTACTAGGGTGTTTTATTATGTTGCTACAGTGTTCTGGTTGGATGGTTTGGGTTTTATGGGTGTTTGCTTGGCTCTTCAAGTGGTTGCTAAGATGTTCTAAAAAGTTGGTAGGGTGTATTGAGTTGTTGCTAGGGTGTTCTAATGTATTGCTAAGGTGTTTTGGATGGCGGTTAGGGTGTTACGAGTGGTTGCTATGGTGTTTTGTGTATAATGTGTGGCTGCTAGGGTGTTTCCGTGGGTTTGCTAAGGTGTTCTGGTTGGTTGCTAAGCTGTTGGTTATTGGCACTTGTAAGTGGCCACGAGTGGCTGCTATGGTGTTCAAATTGGTTGCTAAAGTGTTCTAGGTGGTTGTTAGTGGGTTCTAAGGTGTTCCTTTGATGATCTTATTAGTTGCTAATATGGGTCATTGCTAGTTTCCAAGGGGTTGCCATGATTATTTGAGAGGTTGATAAGTTGTTCTTGGTAAGAGATGAGGGTGTTCTTAATGGTTGCTAATGTGACAGGTTGCTAATTCAGAGCGGTTGCTAAGGCGTTTTGGTTGGTCCTCAGGTAAGGTATTTTTTTCACCTGTTTTCTGCTCCATCATCTCATCAGCCTAATGTAAAACCAACAACACGGCTAGTGACTGGTCAAGGTTTACTTTCTTCTCCAGTCATGGGTTGTGTGGTTGGTTCTGCAGTTGCCGTCGTATGTGTGTGTGTGTTTGGTTCTGGAGTTGCAGAGGTGTGAGGGATCTGATGAAGTCACTCTATGACCCGCGGGCTCTGTGTCTCGGGATAGGTTGATTTCATTGCATCTCTTATGCTTTGAGGTCAGCCACCACACGTCGCTGCAGGTTTATGGAGGCTGATATCAGCACAAGATAAACATGTTTCTCATCTGGTCCTCATGTTCAGTGTGGAAATGTGGAGTTTGGATCAATCTGATAATGAAACACAGATGGAGATTGCACAATCGGACACTTTCATGATTTTTACCTCACACCTTCACATGTGTATACAGTAACATATGAATACCACATGCTTGTGAAACACATTAATAGCAATAAATCCAGGGTAAAACAGAACTGTGTTGATCCTTTTCGGTGTGTTATTCATTTTAAAACTTAAACTTAATCTTTTTTTTTAATTCAGATAATGGCCAAGGCAACCTTTTTAATTTTTTATTTAATTTTTAATTTTAGTTATAATTTTAAATACTTTTATCACCCAACTGGAACACCCTTAAAAACATAGAAACCACCACAATAACCTAGAAACCACAGACAACTCCCTTGCAACAACCTAAAAACCCCAAAAACAATAAAACAAACAAAAAACTCTAGCAATAACCTAAAAACACCCACAAAACCTAAACAACAACCTAGAACCACCCAAAAATACCATAGCAACAACCTAGAAACTACCACATCAACCTAGAAACCACCACAACACCATAGAAACAAGCTAGAAACCACCCACAATGGCCAGGCAACAACATAGAAACCAACACAATAACATAAAATCACCTAAAACAACATAGAAACCACCCAAAAATACCCTAGCAACAACCTAGAAACCAACACAACACGATAGTAACAAGCTAGAAACCACCCACAATGGCCAGGCAACAACATAGAAACCAACACAATAACATAAAATCACCCACAACAAACTAGCAACAACCTAGAAACCACCCAAAAATACCCTAGCAACAACCTAGAAACTACCACATCAACCTAGAAACCAACAAAACACCATAGTAACAAGCTAGAAACCACCCACAATGGCCAGGCAACAACATAGAAACCAACACAATAACATAAAATCACCCACAACATCCTAGCAACAACCTAGAAACCACCTAAAGATACCCTAGCAACAACCTAGAAACTACCACATCAACCTAGAAACCAACAAAACACCATAGTAATAAGCTAAGCTTTGTAACAAGCTTTTAAATCTCTCGTTATTTGTTTGTAGTGTTTGTGCTCGTGGAGTGTGGAACTGCACTGATCTCTCGTGTCCAGAGCTCAATCAGTGTCCAGGATCTCTGATCTTCTCTCCTCGCTCCTGTCTGAGGACCTGCTCAAGTCCAAACTCTCCTCTGGATGCCTGTACTGAACCCATCCATGGCTGCATCTGTCCGGAGGGCACTGTACTACTGGTGGGTCTTCTCTCAGGCTATGTCCACATTTACACGTGTACTTTTATAAACACAGTTTTCCCTGCTTTTGTTTGTTAAAAAAAAACTCTGTCCAGATGAAAATGCCAAAACACACTGTGCCAACAGGTGGCCGTAAGTGTGGTACATTTATAAACTAATTCCGAGAGGATCACGTGCTTATGATCAACATGGCTGGCACCACATTAGCACTTTAATCTGCCCAATCAGATGATTACAAACGCATTATATATAGCCGAAGATTTTCTTTCCAGTTATCTTCGCCGTGAACCTTCCCCACTTCCACACCTACTTTTTTCCGATAGGTCGACACAGCGGCCCAGTGGTTTGCACTGTTGCCTCACAGCAAGAACGCCGCTGGTCCAGCCTCCTACCAGGCCGGTTGGTGTTTCTGTGCAGAGTTGGCATGTTCTCCCTGTGTTTGCGTGGGTTTCCCCCAGGTTCTCTGGTTTCCTCGCACTATCCAAAGACATACTCAAAAGCCAATCGACTAATCCAAGTTATCATTTAAGATAATCCTAAGTTTACACTTTCCACACGCTGACAAGCAGGGGAGTTCTCGAGACCTACCTGAGCTCGAACTCCCCTCTCGCCCTTCTAATAGGAGGTAGCCCCAAGCTCGAGGATATTCCGAGCTCAGGGCTCTCTCCCGTGACAGCATTCCAAATACTCTTTATCGATCATCAGCTCAGTGTGAACTCTTGAATGATACTTTTATGCTAGGTTCACACCAAATAGGGAATTAAGTATACAAGTAAATTGCATGCAAGTCAATGCAAATGTGAGAACAGAGGCGGACAACTATCCAGCGGTCGAACAATATTGATTATGCAATACAATTGCCAAGAACATGCATAATATTGCCTAATTTTTGTTAACTCAACCATGTTGTCCAATCAGAAAGGAGAAAACAGCGCGTACGCTGACATCAAGGTGCAAAATCATTTTGTATCGTGTATAATCTGTATGTGTAATCTAATTGGCAGAGCTGACAGAACAGAACCAATCAGAAGCCTAATATACCTTTTAAGTCAGGTTTGTGTCATTCTAAACTCTTTGAATCACTCTTTTTTTTTTTTTTTACGTTACCTCATACTTTAGTTTCTCATCAAATCTTCTGACCAATCAAATGCTCTCTAGTATCTGACATGCCCCGCCTCTTTAAACTCATTTGCTTTTCATTTGATGCACTTGAGCGTAACCAGTCTCACTGGCAGAGCTGTGATACAAACTAAACGTTATTGGCTGTTTTTAAAAAGGGGAGGAACTACTCTATGCCCCACCCTCTCTTAATTTTTCAGCTGCAATCATGTCAAACATTGAACATTGAATTAAAAATGCACATTTCACAGCACTTCATGGGACCCTTAAACAAAATGAAAACACTTTGTAACCGTATTTTTAAACTAATTGGCTGAAATGACAGAATAGGTCCACCATTCAACCAATCAGAAGCCTAACATGCCTTTTAAACCAAGTTTGTGTCACTTCTTAATTCCTGTGTTTTCAGGGTGATCAGTGTGTGAAGCCAGATGAGTGTCCATGCCATCACAATGGCAGACTTTATTTCACCAATGACACCATCTCTAAAGACTGCAACACATGGTGAGCAGAAACAATTACTACTTTCATATATACAGTTGAAGTCAAAACTATTTGCACCCCTGTTGATTTTTTCCCCAATTTCTGTTTAACGGAGGAAGATTTTTTTTCAACACATTTCTAATCATAATAGTTTTAATCACTCATCTCTAATAACTGAATTATTTTATATTTGTCATGATGACAGCACATAATACTTGACTTGATATTTTCAAGATAATTTTACACAGCTTAAAGAGACTTTTAAAGGCTTAACTAGGTTAATTAGGTTAACTAGGCAGGTTAGGGTAATTAGGCAAGTTATAACGATGGTTTGTTCTGTAGACTATCGGAAAAAAACCTTAAAGGGGTCAATAATATTGTCCTTAAAATGGTGTTTAAAAAATTTAAAACTGCTTTCATTCCGGCCGAAATAAAACAAATAAGACTTTATCCAGAAGAAAAAATATTATCAGACATACTGTGAACATTTCTTTGCTCTGTTAAGCATAATTTGGGAAATATTTAAATAAGAAAAAAATCAAAGGGGGGCTAATAATTCTGATTTTAACTGAATATATAGTTATATTTTACATTTACTTACATTTTATTACATAAACATATTTAATATTTACATGCATGTATATGTCAGGCTCTGTGTTTCCCTTTGTCGTGTTCCATGTGCTTTTGTTTGTATCATGTGATTCCTTTGTTCTGTTTTTCCCGCCATTCATCTGTATTCATTAGTTCCACGTGTGTCACTCATGTTTGTAATTAAGTTCATCATGTCCTGTGTATTTATACTCTCCTAGTTTTGCTTATTATTGTTCCGTCTTGCAAGCATCCTGTTCATTCTTGTGTTCTTTTGTTTCTGGTTTCTATGGTTTGTTAATAAATAGAAGGTGTTTTTGATATATCTGTTTCCTGTGCATTTGTGCAGAGTATATGAAATGGATGAAATCATGATTAATTCTTTGACAGAATATAGTATTTTCTCCATAATATACTATGTTTGTAAATCTGTTTTTCACATTGACAGTGTTTGTCGAGAGCAGCGTTGGCACTGCGGTCAGGCATTGTGTTCAGGCACCTGTGTGGCCACTGGTGACCCGCACTACATCACATTTGACGGTCGTCATTACTCCTTTCTGGGGGACTGTGAGTACGTTCTGGTCCAGGAGAGCAGCGGTTTGTTCAGTGTCAGTGCAGAGAACGTTCCCTGCGGGAGTACTGGAGTGACCTGCACTAAATCAGTCACTCTGACCATCGGGAACACAGCCATACACCTGCTGAGAGGTGAAACACACATTCATATCAGAGAGTTATTCATCACTGTGAACACAACAGCTGTTAGACCAGTGTAAATTGTTTTCTGCAAGCTTTATTTTTAGGTTATGTGGTACAGCAAATCATTTTTTGCATGTTCTTTTCACAACACCTAAGCAAAAACCTAAAACCACCCAATAACAACCTAGAAATCCCCACCACACCCTAGCAGCAACCTAGAAACCACAACACCACCTAAGCAACAACTGAGAAAGCACCAACAACACCCTAGTAATAACCTAGAAACCACCACAACAACTAAGACACCACTACAACACTTTAGCAACAACATGGAAACCATGACAGCAAGTTAGCAATAACAGAGAGCTATTAAAAACACAATAGCATATAAAACGTATACACAACTCACAACACCCTAGTAACTACCAAGAAACCACAACAACAACGTAAAAACCACCTACAATATCAACAAAACTACTATTACACCCTAGCAGCAACATAAAAACCACCCACAACACCCTATCAACAACCTAAAACCACCCAATAACACCCTAGCAACAACCTAGAAACCATTTAAACATCCTAGCGACCACCACAACACCCTAGCAATAACTTACAAAGCTCCACAACACCCTAACAACAATCCAGAAACCCATAACACCTTAGCAACAACCTTGAAAGTGCCCACAACATCCTAGTAACAACCTAGAAACCACAACAACATAAAAACCAACTGCAACACCCTAGCAACAACCTAAAACCACCTGAAAACACCCTGGCAACAACCTAGAAACCATTTGAACATCCTAGCAACCACCTAAAAACCATCACAACACCCTTACAACAACATAGAAAGCATCACAACACCATAGCAACAACACAGGAACCACCACAACACCCTAACAACAACCTAGAAACAACTGCACTCTACTAACAACCTAGAAACCACAACAACAACAACGTGAAAAACACCTACAGTATCTTAACAATAATATAAAAATCACATACAGTACAACACCCTAGCAACAACCTAATACCACCCAATAACTCCCTAGAAACAACCTAGAATCCACCACAACACCCTAACAACTTAAAGACCACAACAATCCAGCAACAACCAAGAAAGCACCATAACACTTTAGCAACAACCTAAAACTACCCAATAACACCCTAGGAAACAACCTAGCAACCATTTAAACATCCTAGCGACCACCACAACACCCTAGCAACAACCTAGAAAGCTCCACAACACCCTAACAACAACCCAGAAACCACCATAACACCTTAGCAACAACCTAGAAAGTGCCCACAACATCCTAGTAACAACCTAAAACTACCCGATAACACCCTAGCAACAGCCTGGAAACCATTTAAACATTATAGCAACAACCTAGAAAACACTACAACACCTTAGCAACAACTAGAAACAACAACACTCTACTAACAACCTAGAAACCACAACAACAACCTTAAAAACCACCTACAATATCTTAGCAATAATATAAAAATCACATACAACACCCCAGCAACAACCTAAAACCACCCAATAACACCCTAGCAACAACCTAAAACCACCACAACACCCTAACAACTTAAAGACCACAACAATCCAGCAACAACCAAGAAAGCACCATAACACTTTAGCAACAACCTAAAACCACCCAATAACACCCTAGCAACAACCTAGAAACCATTTGAACGTCCTAGTGACCACCACAACATCCTAGCAACAACCTAGAAAGCTCCACAACACCCTAACAACAACCCAGAAACCACCATAACACCTAAGCAACAACCTAGAAAGTGCCCACAACATCCTAGTAACAACCTAGAAACCACAACATAAAAACCACCTACAACACCCTAGCAACAACCATAAACTACCCGATAACACCCTGGCAACAACCTGGAAACTATTTAAACATTATAGCAACAACCTAGAAAACACTACAACACCTTAGCAACAACCTAAAACCACCCAATAACACCCTAGCAACAACCTACAAACCATTCAAACACCATAGCAACTACTAAAAACCACTACAACGACCTAGCAACGACTGATCATACTGTGCATGTTCTTTTCTCCCAGGTAAAGCTGTGACTGTTAATGGGATTCCAGTCACTCTTCCAAAGTCATACTCTGGCAGTGGCCTGATTCTGGAGCGGGTTGGGTTATTTGTGTCTCTTTCCTCTCGACTCGGAGTCACTTTGCTCTGGGATGGAGGTATTTTACTTCATGGTCAATTTTAAGATTAATTGTACACTAAGGGGCTGTTAAATGCTTGATTCTGATTGGCTGATGAACTTTAAGAGGTTTGCAGTTAAAGGTACAGCTAGTTCCGGCAGGTTTTAGGCACATTACCGCTCCATATCACTACGCTGAATGATTAGAGTTGTTTCACAGTCAAAAATCACATCAAAACACAACAGAGGGCTTTGGAGGAGATGTGGAAGAAACGCGTGCTACACACAAGAGTAACGTGAGGAGGACAAAAACCTGACAAGTGTCTAAATACAAGATCTAAACAATGTGTTAACTATAATATGAGTGTAATAATTGACTCTACTCTGACTCACCACCTGTGTTGTGCAATATTTCTAATAATTCAATGGTGCATCATTAATTATTCCTTTCTTATCGCAGCTATTGTAGTGTAAAGCTGTTTGTGTTTGTTTACATCCACAGGTATGCGTGTTTACGTCCGACTGATGCCACATTTGCACGGACGAGTTGGAGGACTGTGTGGAAATTTTGATGGAGATGCAGAAAACGACTTCACTACGAGACAAGGCATCATGGAGTCCACTCCAGAGCTGTTCGGAAACTCCTGGAAGATCAGCCCTTCATGTCCTGATGTGGCAGACCAGGATCTCAGAGACCCCTGTTTTGTAAGAACTCAGTTATGAACAGGCCAAAACAGAATCTGCTGACATTTCTTGCCGTTTAAATGCAAAATTTTGAAAGATAAAAATAAAAATGTGGATAATTATGTGGAATGATTTTGAGAGGATATTAACTAATAATAAAACTAAATAAATAAAAATAAGAACTTTTTAACTTTTATTTAAAGTTTGCAATGCAATTAGAACCACTTGTAGAACAAAGCAAGATATATAAACGTATTGCTTTACACAGTACATTGTAAATAAATCATATTAACAATTGCATATTATTCAGTAATATACTAAATTTGAATTAATATTGAATTTAATTAATACTGAATTTAATATAAAATCTGAATAAATATAAATACTAATGCTGGGCAAAAAAATCGCATCTAAAATGTTTGTATATTTATTTTGTATATAAATAAACACGGGCGACGTAGTGGCGCAGTATGTAGTGCTGTTGCCTCACAGACAGGTCGCTAGGTCGCTGGTCCAAACCTCGGCTCAGTTGGAGTTTCTGTGTGGAGTTTGCATGTTCTGTATTCGCTTAGGATTCCTCCGGGTGCTCCGGTTTCCCCCACAGTCCAAATTACATGCGGTACAGGTGGATTGGGTAGGCTAAATTGTCTGTAGTGTATGAGTGTGTGTGTGGATGTTTTCCAGAGATGGGTTGCGGCGGGAAGGGCATCCGCTGTGTAAAAATGTGCTGGATAAGTTGGCGGTTCATTCTACTGTGGCAACCCCGGAATAATAAAGAGACTAAGCCGACAAGAAAATGAATGAATGAATGAATGAATGAATACACGCATACATGCATTTGAGAACACAGTTATTTATATTTAGATTTTATGTCAAAACAAACTTTTTATTTGGATGCAATCCATCTTTGCTCATTACTAATATTTACACCCATTTACATAAGTAAATAAACAGACTAAAATGATGGGCTGAAAATCGATCTCTGGGCCTAGCTATGAATCGTGAAATACTGTGTACATTTTATTTTGAGTGTAAGATGCATGTTGAATGACCCTCTGTTATCTCCAGATTAATCCTCACCGTGTGACGTGGGCCAAAAAGAAGTGTGCAGTGATCAATCAGGAGATCTTTAGCTCGTGTCATTCAGAAGTGCCGTACCAGCAGTACTACGACTGGTGTGTGTTTGATGCCTGCGGGTAAGAACATCCAGTGGAACCAGGGAAAAGTCCATTATACTGTACACATACACCTTTATATATTTACTCATTTTGCATTTAATCTAACATCCCTGCTGAAAAGAAAACAACTTAAACCAGCCTAAGCTGGTTGGCTGGTTTTAGCTGGTTGACCTGCCTAGTTTTAAAGGGATTTTGGCCATTTCTTGGCTAGTTTTCAGCCATTTCCAGCCTGGTTTAAGCTGGATATAACTGGTTATGGCTTGGCTCCCAGCCTGGCTAGGCTGGTCAAGCTGGTTTTAGCTGGTCTTCTTCTAGCCTGACCAGCTAAGACCCGGCTGGAAACCAGCCTGGAAATGGCCAAACCACTCTAAACCTAGGCTGGACGACCAGCTAAAACCAGCCTAAGTTGTTTTTTTCAGTGGGGATGAGGAACACGGCTTTAGATGAAATGTTCATCTATTTTGTATTTTATAGGTGTGACTCTGGTGGCGATTGTGAGTGTTTGTGTACTGCTGTAGCTGCGTATGCAGAGGAGTGTAACCGCAGAGGAGTGTATGTGCGCTGGAGGTCACAAGAACTCTGCCGTGAGTCTATTATCTCACCCTGGCCATAGCATAGCAACAGTGTAACAAACTTTCAACCACAAAGCAACCACCTGGAACACCTTAGCAACAGTATTATATCTTAGCAACCATCCAGAACACTATAGGGACCACATTGCAACACTGTAGCAACAGCATAGGTACAACCTAGCACAAACATAGAACCCAACTAATAACAATCCTGAGCACAATTTATCAACCACTTAAAACAGACTAGTAACCACACATAGATATATGCACTAGATATGACGTACGCACCCGAGCATGCGTCAATAGCGCCGCCACATTGGTACAGTGCTCCCAGGACAAATGTCATTCAACCGCACTAGTCAAGACAGTGTGACAATGTGAAGATGCTGGACTTCAGCGCTGTGTACGGGTGAATTAATGAGAAAACAAAGAAAACAAAGCACAAAGGCAGAACATTTCATGACTGAAATTTAGTTTACGTTTTTATTTGTTATGAACTTTTGCTTTTTAGAACTTTTGTGCAAACAAGTAGTGCTTTTGATGATAATAAAGTCACCTACTGCATTCACCATAAGGCAATGTAGCACCACCCTACTGAAAAAAACTGCTTAAACCAGCCTAGGCTTTTTGGCTGGTATTAGCTGGTTGGCCAGGCTGGTTTTAGAGGGGTTTTGGCCATTTCCAGGCTGGTTTCAAGCCATTTCCATCCTGGTCTTAGCTGGTCAGGCTGGGAGATGACCAGCTAAAACCAGCTTGACCAGCCTAGCCAGACTGGGAGCCCAGCCAAAACCAGCTATGTCCAGCTTAAACCAGGCTGGTCAAACTGGCTTTAGCTGGATTTAGCTGGTCATTTTCCAGCCTGACCAGCTAAGACCAGACTGGAAATGGCTGAAAACCAGCCTGGAAATGGCCAAAACCCCTCTAAAACCAGCCTGGTCAACCAGCTAAAACCAGCCAACCAGCCTAGGCTGGTTTAAGCTGGATTTTTCAGCAGGGCAACTTGCACTAAATACTAAGCTTATGGTAGTTTTGTTGAATAAAATAAGCAAACAATGTAAATGAAAATTTGACAACAAGATGCTGCAGTGCCAGAAACTCAGTGAACGACTCGTTCATAATGGAGATTCATTCAAAAACGAATCGCTCCCTCCGTCAGAATTGGAAGTGAAAGCAGGAACGGGGGTGTGTTTCAGGACACGGATTAGATCAAATTAAACAGGGAGGGTGCATTGTACATTTCCATGCACGCAAACTCTTGTTCAATGTCAGGAATGCCCGTGCGGTCACTGATCCATCAATATAGAAAAGTGATGGAAAATTATAATTTTCGTAATTTAAATAAATATTTGCTGCGAGGCAGTGGCGTGCTTTTAGTCAGTGCTTTTAAAAACACTATTGGTTGGGTTTAGGAAAGGAGGAGGCTGGATCAACGGATCAGTCAGTCAGTCAACAGCGGCCTCTGGTGGATTTACGCAAGAAATGTAAGAATGGCATTCAAAAAGAAATTTGAGATCTGAAAAAGCGCACACAGCGGATTCAGATGGATTCACAAAAACAAATATTGCATACAAACGTAGCTCCTGGGATATATTTGGCGCTCTCCAGAAATGCATAGAGGAGTACATATTCAGAATGAGCCTGGGTGGATATTATTGTGATATCGGCTGTTTGTTAATACCATATTCTGCATCTTTAAGATTCTACATCCCTAATCATAATACCTAAATCTACTGTAACTACTACCTTAATAATTACTGATAAGCAGAAAATATGAGCTTATTGAGGCAAAAGTCATAGTGGACAGTTTATTAATAGCAAGAATGAAAGTGTGGCCAAGTTTACTCACTGTTTACTTCATTAAGTAATATGAGTTAAGGGTTTGGCGAAGCAGTGGCACGGTAGGTAGTGCTATCGCCTCACAGCAAGAAGGTCGCTGGTTTGAGCCTCGGCTCAGTTGGTGTTATTGTGTGGAGTTTGCATGTTCTTCCTGCATTCGCATGGGTTTCCTCCAGGTGCTCCGGTTTCCCCCACAGTCCAAAGACATGCGGTACAGGTGAATTGGGTAGGCTAAATTGTCCGTAGTGTATGAGTGTGTGTGTGGATGTTTCCCAGAGATGGGTTGCGGCTGGAAGGGCATCCGCTGCGTAAAAACTTGCTGGATAAGTTGGCGGTTCATTCCGCTGTGGCAACCCCGGATTAATAAAGGAACTAAGCCGACAAGAAAATGAATGAAAAATAAATATTAGCATAATGACCACTGGGAAAACTCCTGATCTTAGATATATGCATATATGTGCATTTCTCTGGCTCTGGATGGCCACAGTCCTCCAATGCACCTTGGTCTTGCATTCATTTCAATGGAGCGCTACCCTGTACTAAAATGGCGGCTCGATTGAAGCATTCCTTTCAATAGACAACAACAGGGTAGGCGACATCTAATGTAAATATCTATAGTAACCACATAGCAACATTTTAACAATCACAGAGAACACTCTAGCAGCTGCATAGCAACCACAGAGAATACCTCAAAATGTTCCCATGGACACCTAGCAACCCGCCAGAAAACTATAGTATCCACCTACATAGGCCTTCATACAACCCCATATTAACAATTCAGACACCCTGCAGACTTCATAGCAATGCACTATCGACCTCTTAACAAGACCTTAGCAACCAGTTAAAATGCTTTAATGGGCAGCCAGAAATCTATTGCAACATCATAGCAACACCTTAGCAACTACCAGAAAACTATAACAATCTGACAGACGTAACGATAGTTTAGCTTTATAAACTTGCTTCATTCTTTCTGACGTGTCTTCAGCAGTGTTTAATCTGTACACTGCTATATTTCTCCAGCGCTGCAGTGTGAGAACGGTTTGGTTTATGAGGCTTGTGGTGCTGCCTGTTCTCCAGCGTGTCCCAGCACTCCTTCTCTCTCTGATAGCCTGTGCAGCGCCCTCTCCTGTGTGGAGGGCTGTTTCTGTCCTCAAGGCACCGTTTACCACGGTAAGAGCTGCTTATTTATGTGTCTGCATGGAAATGTGACGTATTTTCCAGTTTGTTTGTGAATGTTGTGCAATTTCCAGTGTGCTGTAGTCACTGATGTAGTGTTTGTTTGGATGTTTTTCTCTGGTCTGCAGACGACGCATGTATTTCTCCATCTCAGTGTCCATGTGAGTGGGACGGCTCTGTGTTTCCAGCAGGAGCGATGGTCACTCAACATTGTCAGAACTGGTCTGTTTACAGTCTCTTTATCATCCTGAATATTACACACTGCACAAGGTTCAGTAGTGAAGTGTTCACTGCGCTCTTGCAGTGTTTAGATTTTGATGCGTTCATTTTGTTAACAGTATAATTCAAAAGGTCATGATCCGCACTCTTTTTTTTTTTTAATAAACTTTATTTATTGAACACAAGTGGATAGCATTTGTTGTATACAAATGTCCAATTTCTGCTTTTTTCCTTTTTGAACACTTTTGTAAACATTTAAACCTAAAACCCCCCACCCATCCCACCCATACATACACATAGCCACTTTTCTAGTAAAACATAACAGAAAACGGAGTAATAGGAAAAATAAAAATAAGATAAAAAAAAAAAAAAATATATATATATATATATATATATATATATATATATATATATATATATATATATATATATATATATATATATATATATATATATATATATATATATATATAATAGTACAATTTAAGATAAATATATAAATAATTTTAAATAAAAAAGTAAAAAAAATAAATACATTAGCTAGTTATATCAACAATAATGTGCTACCTACTTCTTGGTTATTATGGTTTTAGTTGTGCTGAAGTTGAACCAATATGTCTAGTTTAGGGCATGACAGTTCCGGAGAAAAAAAATGCTAGTCTAAAAAAAATAATAATAATAACGACCATAAAATGATTTCTTAAATAATCACTTCCAGAGGTCTTAAATCATCAAAATAATTTAGTGGCCTCCAATGAGTATAAAACTTGTGAGACGAGCCTCTGAGAGAGAACTTAATCTTCTCCAATTTCAAAAGACTTCAGATGTCATGTAACCAAGCTTTGATTGAGGGTGGTTGGTGCGATTTCCACATTAAAGGAATTCTTTTGCGAGCATTATCCACACTCTTTAAATACTTTATATTTCTTTGCTTTACAATCTTCAGAGATATAAAAGATTTCATATCATCATGAGCATTTAATTAAATTGCATAATAATAATAGTATATATATATATATATATATATATATATATATATATATATATATATATATATATATATATATATATATAATTTTTTTTTTCAAAAAGGTCATAATGTGCACTCGTTAAATAATTACTATTATTATTTTACAATTAAATTAAATACTCATCATGATGATCTGTGCAAATATGTAGGGTTGACTTGTTTACTAGATTTCTACTCGATTATTGTTGTTGTTTTTTTGGTCCTCTAATAATGTTTTTATGAATACTGATGTTGATGATTATATCCCAAAGTTTATTATTTCTTCTTATTATTATGTTCTCCCTGCGTTCTCATGGGTTTCCTCCGGGTGCTCCGGTTTCCCCCACAGTCCAAACACATGTGGGGGTGAATTGGGTAGGCTAAATTGTCTGTAGTGTATGATTGTAAGTAAGTGTGTATGGATGTTTCCTAGACATGGGTTGCAGCTGTAAAGGCATCCACTGCGTAAAAACATTTGCTGGATAAGTTGGCAGTCCATTCTGCAGTGGTAACCCCGGATTAATAAAGTGACTGAGCCGAAAAGAAAATGAATGAATATTGTCAGTTTTATGCACATATTTTTTTCCTTAAATAAATCAAATAATTTTTAATTACCTAAATAAACAACACTATATAACAAAGCCAAGTTTGCATTTTGTATAAATGTAAAAAAGCATGCAAAGTAGCCCTTGCAATTTATTTTTAAATCAATTCATACAAAGAAAGAAGATTTTTTAGGCTGACAACAATGCCAAAAACTGGTCCACAAAGGCAAAGTACAGTATAAACATGCTTTGTGTTATAGCAAAAATGTGTCAACCTCATATGTAATTTTAATTATGATGTTCAGATAAATAAATATTCTTTATCAAACATTAAAAACAAAGAAATTGCAGAAAATATGATGTAAAATTATAGTTATAAGTAGGGCCAGGCGGAATCTGCGGACATTTTTTGCTATTTCTGCTCAATTTTGTTTAACATCTGCGGATTTATGCAGAATGATTTTGGGAGTATCATAACTAAAACCTTAATTTATGAACTAAAAAGTAACACCTTTTTAACTTTTATTTAATGTTTACAATGCAAATCCAATTAGATTCTCTTTATCTGGTAAACAATGCAAGTCTTCTGTATAACATATCTACTAAAAGACAGAAAAAAATACTTTACAAACTATATTGTAAATAAACCATATGAACATTTTCATATTAGTCAAGAATTATACTGAAACTAATTTACTAAATAAATATAAATTTACACACATTTACTCAAGTAAATAAACAGAATCAATGATGGGCTAAAAATCTGCGGAAATCTGCTGAATTCTGTGCACGGCTGCCTGGTTACAAGTCGTTTTTTAAAATTAAAGGAATTTACTGTATTTTATGGGATGGAAACTTTACTTCATTTTACTTTATAATATTGGTGCACCAAGCTGCCAGAATATATTCGTATGTTTAACGTCTTTCGGATGAGACGTTAAACCGAGGTCCTGACTCTCTGTGGTCATTAAAAATCCCATGGCACTTCTCGTGAAAGAGCCAGCCTGATCTCACGAGAAAACGTAAGTATTTTACGTTTTGCCAGTTTAGTGGCTAATTCGTACGAATTCGTACAAGTTCAGTCGTACGAAATGGTACGATTTTAAAAAGGAGGCGTGGCACCTGACCCCACCCCTAACCCCAACCGTCATTGGGGGATAAGCAAATCATACTAAATTGTACGAATTAGATCGTACGAATTCATACCAATTAGCCCCTAAATGAAAAAGTTACGAATTGCCAATAGATTGTGTTGGAAAGAGCAGGGGTGTAACCCCTTTGTCCTGGCCAAAGTCCCTCTATCGGCCCTTACGATCATGGCCTCCCAATCATCCCCTTCCACCGAATTGGCTCTATCACTGTCTCTCCACTCCACCAATAGCTGGTGTGAGGTGAAGCACTGGTGCCATTGTCCTGTGGCTGCCGTCACATCATCCAAGTAGATGCTGCACACTGGTGGTGGTGGTGCAGGGCTCAACAATAAGGACTGCCCGATGGCCCGGGGCCAGCGTGTGAGATGCTCGGGACAGTAGACAGGATCCTTACTGGCCCAATCGGGCCACAAATGCCCTGTCATTAAAGTTTCATTTGCCTGTGACTATTTGTCAAACGCATGCAAATACAGTCAGAATAGAGAAACCGTTTGTGTTTTTAAGCCTTTAAATGCTACCTTCTCGGTTCCTCGTATCTGATTGGATGTTGTGAGCATGCTATTTTTTTCCGTAACAACCTTTACAGCTAAGAGAGAGCAACATGGCGGGAACATCAAGGGATGATGCTAGAGGAAAACATTTGTCTCTAACGTCTTGGAAACAGACATTTACGAGGGTACACCACGACAAAAGAAAAAAAAATGAAATAATGTTTTGTACAGTTTGCCGTTAGTTTGGCAGGTCAGTCATCCTTTGTTTTTGTACTTTTAAAAATATTTTATTGACCTTATTCTCAAATGCGGAAGTGCGCCTGTTTTCGCGATTGTCTTAGAACTTCCGTTTCAGTCGCCTATGGGAGAAATGACAAGGAATAATAAACGGCAAAAAACGGTCAAACTACTTGCTCTACAAACAAATGTTTGCATGACTCTACAGACCAAGTAGAATAATACAACATGGAAATATCAGTTTGCAACATCAAACAACGAAACCAGCAGTTTTTAATGTCTAAAAATGAATGGAAGTGAATGAGACCGGAAGTCTCGTGCCAAAACGATTTAAATGGCAGCGCCTGCTCGTCTGCGAAGAATAAGGTCAATAGTTTTATAGTATATTTTAAATATTAAATATCTAGATTTACAAACATTTTGACCCTTTTTTTTATTTGTGGCTAAGAAATAGCTATTAACTCTTTTTGGTGGGGCCAGTGGCAATATTGGCAGGGCAAGTAAAAACCTGAACCACTGGTCCGATCGGGCCAGTAGAAAAAAATCCTTAGCGTTGAACCCTGTGGAGTGGAGAGACCCCCCTCATGATTGTGAAGCGCTTTGGGTGTATGGCCATACACAATAAATGCGCTATATAAATACACATCACATCACATATAATTAACTCACAGGTATTCTGTCATTTTCCATTATTTTACTGTTTTTTTGTTTCAAGTGGTCCTCACTGCAGAGCCGCTTGAGCAGAGCTGAGCTCCAGCAAGGAAAAGCTTGAGCTCCAGCTTATAGGAGGAGGAGTTAGAGCTCAAGCTCCCCCTCATTGGACCCCAAGTGGCTCTGCAGCGAGCACTGTCTCATTTTCTTTTGCGTCCCAGTGTACTTGAGCATTAAAACTGATCAAACTGGCACTGTTGATTTTCTGAAACAGGACAGAACATCACTATGCCTTTGCAAGTGTGTGGTAAAGTAAAAAATCGAATGAAAAAGTCCTGTCCAGGTGTTTTTATGATGTTTTTATGGTCTTAATGTCTCCATCCGCAGCTCTTGCTCTGCTGGTTTGTGGCAGTGTGTTGGATCTCCGTGTCCTCCTCCGTCTCCCTGTAAGGACTCAGAGTTTCGCTGTTCTGGTGGATCTGAGCGCTGTATTCCTGCAGTGTGGGTCTGTGATAATGAAGACGACTGCGGGGACGGTTCTGATGAGGTCTGTCCAATCACCTGTCCTCCTGAACACTTCCGCTGCTCTGGCGGAGCATGTTTACCTGTGGAGCTCAGGTGTGATGGACATCCAGACTGCGCCGACCAATCAGACGAGGACTTCTGTCCTCCGAGCACACCTGAGTCTGGCTGTCCCTCCGGAGAGTTCAGATGTGCAAATGGACGCTGTGTGCCGGGGCATAAAGTCTGTGATGGGAGGATGGATTGTGGATTTGCTGATGACTCTGATGAATATGGTATGTTTGTGTAGTATTAAACCTTATGTATTATACTTGATGCTAAATGATTAACATAAGGTGGAACTGTGGCTCAGTGGTTAGCACTGTCCCCTCAGAGCAAGAAAGTCACTGGTTCGAGTCAAGGCTAAGTCTTTCTGAGATTTCTGTGTGGAGTTTGCATGTTCTCCCCGTGTTGGTGTGGGTTTCCTCCAGGTGCTCCAGTTTCCTCCACAGTCCAAACACATGCGCTATAGGGGAATTGATGAGCTAAATTGGCCGTAGTGTATGAGTGTGTGTGAATGCGAGAGTGTGTATGGGTGTTTCCCAGTACTGGGTTTGGCAGGAAGAGTATCCACTGTGTAAAACATATGCTGGAATAGTTGTCGGTTCTTTCAGCTGTGGCGACCTTGATAAATAAGGGATTGAGCCGTAGGAAAATGAATGAATGAATGAATGAATGAACTACTAACATAATCATATCTTTGCTGAAAACCTGTGCACATAAAGAAATCTTAATATATGGTAATATATGCAAATGATATTCATGAAGTTCATATTTGGATTTCATATATATATATATATATATATATATATATATATATATATATATATATAATTAATGTCATATAAGTCAACATATTTTTGAAAAATTTGGTTTATTTATTTATTGGAATTACAAAAATGTACAATATTTTAGTAAATGTTATGTAGCTATTATTCTGTAAATGTGTTCATATCTTACCTCAGTAGCGGCACAAGCTTATGGCAAATGACGGTCGTGCTGGGGTGGTTGGTGTCACAGACAAAAGTGAAGGGGGTGGGTGGTAGGGTGATTTGCTGTTTGTGAGTGTCACGGACAACCGTACAATGCCACCCTACGACCCCATGCCTAAATCTGCCACTGATTACCATATATGAACATAACATAAATATGCTGAAAACCAGTATACATAAAGACATCTGATATATGCACTTTTATCATAATGAGCACAAATAAAAAAAACAAAAAAAAAACACTGTACATTGTTTACATCTGTTTCATTACTCAAATCAGGTTTATATATTGTTTACTTTCATAGATATTTATATACTTACATTTTATAATCATACTTCAGTCACTTCTGTGCATATATGTGTATTTATGTGTATGTTGTGTATGATGTGTATGTTGTGTGTATGACTTCACTGTGGATGGCAAAGTAAGAATCTCATTGTACAGGGAGACGTGTTTCCTTACTGTGCACATGACAATAAACAGTTGAATTGAATTGAATTGAGTTGAATATGAAAACATATGCATATTATTTATGACATACAACAAATTTGGATTTCACATATGTAAAATATGTCATATTTGCAACTTGTATCTTTCTAAATATTGCAAAACCTTTTTAATATATATATATATATATATATATATATATAAATATATATATATATATATATATATATATATATGTATATATATATATATATATATATATTTATAAATTGTATATTTGTGTTCATATATGCCTGTGAATATATACATACAAATATATTTAATAAATTTCAACATATGTACATTGTAGTAGTTAAAAATATATGTAAATGGATATTTTTGCAATATTTTGAAATATATATGTTGCACATATTATATATTTTACGTGTGTGAAAATCAAATATGAACATATGTAATCTGTATATCATATTTTTTATACGAGGTGATCCTCAACAAAAATCAATGCAATTTGCAATTTTTATTTTTATTTTGTATTCAGTCTAGAAGTTGCCCTGTAAATTAATACATTATTTTAAAAAGTAAAATAAATAAATTGCCCTGATTCATAAAATCTGAATCTGATTATATGCATCAT
The DNA here is from genome assembly GCF_052040795.2 of Danio rerio. Taxonomy (NCBI): domain Eukaryota; kingdom Metazoa; phylum Chordata; class Actinopteri; order Cypriniformes; family Danionidae; genus Danio; species Danio rerio. The sequence goes on from NC_141044.1 coordinate 42,970,115, forward strand.
TGTGTAAAATTAATGATATCATCATCTGCTTTACCAGATGTCTGGCCTGACATGTTGTTGTCTGAATGTTTCGTGAATGTTTTCTAAATGTTTTCTTAATGTTTTGTTTCTGCAGACTGTGGCGTGGTGTGTCGGCAGGAGGAGTTTCGCTGTTCCTCCGGTCGCTGTGTGCTGTTTCTGCACCGCTGTGATGGTCACGATGACTGCGGAGATTACAGTGATGAGCGAGGGTGTGTGTGTGCTCTCGGAGAGCTCCAGTGTCCGGGAGATCAGTGTGTGTCTGCAGAGAGAGTGTGTGATGGAAACAGAGACTGTCCATCCGGCATCGATGAGCTCATCTGTCCTGCCAAAGGTTTCAGTGATGGAAATTAATATTTTTGCATATAACATTTAACATTTTTAACATGATTGCATTTTAACATCCATCATCAAGTGCATTTATCAATATGTGTTGATCTCATGATGATGTCAACCAAACACTAAATCTGATTCAATTATTAAAGGCAGTGTCTTTTTGCTGATGGATGCTGATGTAAAGCACGTGTATTAATCATGTGAACGTGTGATTGTAGGATGCAGTCAGTTTGAGTTCGGCTGCACCAGTGGTCAGTGTGTGCCGCTAGCGTGGCGCTGTGATGGAGAGACAGACTGTCTGGACGGCAGTGATGAGAAACGCTGTTCCCGCACTTGTCAATCTGACCAGTTCCTCTGCCAGAGCGGAGACCAGTGCGTCCAGTACCAGCAGCTCTGTGACGGGACGCCAAACTGTAGAGATGCCTCCGACGAGAGCCTGGACAACTGCGGTAAAATACTGGAGCTTTTTTTTTATTTCTTACATCATAACCTTCTGTTTTCTTATAGAAAAATGACTTTTCTTCACTTCTGGTCACATGGAATACCTTTAGGGTGGAGCTATCAGTCATTTAGGGCGGGACTATCAGTCATTTGGGGCAGGACTATCAGTTATTTAGGGCAGGGCTATCATTCATTTAGAGTAAGGCTATTAGTCATTTAGGGCGGGGCTATCAGTCTTTTAGGGCGGGGCTATCAGTCATTTAGAACAGGGCTATTATTCCTTTAAGGTGGGACTATCAGTCATTTGAGGCGGGACTATCAGTCATTTAGAGAAGGGCTAGCAGTCAGTTAGGGCAGGGCTATCAGTAGTTTAGGACGAGGCTATCAAACCTTTAGGGCGGGACTATCAATCAATTTGGGCGGGGGTATCAGTCTTTTAGGTCAGGGCTATCAGTCATTTAGGGCGGTGCTTTCAGTCATTTAGGGCTGGACTATCAGTCCTTTGAGGTGGGACTATCAGTCATTTAGGGCGGTGCTTTCAGTCATTTAGGGCTGGACTATCAGTTCTTTGAGGTGGGACTATCAGTCATTTAGGGCGGGGATATCAGTCATTTAGGGCGGTGCTTTCAGTCATTTAGGGCTGGACTATCAGTCCTTTGAGGTGGGACTATCAGTCATTTAGGGCGGGGATATCAGTCATTTAGGGCTGGACTATCAGTCCTTTGAGGTGGGACTATCAGTCATTTAGGGCTGGACTATCAGTCCTTTGAGGTGGGACTATCAGTCATTTAGGGCGGTGCTTTCAGTCATTTAGGGCTGGACTATCAGTCCTTTGAGGTGGGACTATCAGTCATTTAGGGCGGGGATATCAGTCATATAGGGCTGGACTATCAGTCCTTTGAGGTGGGACTATCAGTCATTTAGGGCGGTGCTTTCAGTCATATAGGTGGGACTATCAGTCATTTAGGGCGGGAATATCAGTCATTTAGGGCGGTGCTTTCAGTCATTTAGGGCTGGACTATCAGGTCTTTGAGGTGGGACTATCAGTCATTTAGGGCGGGGATATCAGTCATTTAGGGCTGGACTATCAGTCCTTTGAGGTGGGACTATCAGTCATTTAGGGCGGGGATATCAGTCATTTAGGGCTGGACTATCAGTTCTTTGAGGTGGGACTATCAGTCATTTAGGGCGGGGATATCAGTCATTTAGGGCTGGACTATCAGTCCTTTAAAGTGGGACTATCAGTCATTTAGGGCGGTGCTTTCAGTCATTTAGGGCTGGACTATCAGTCCTTTGAGGTGGGACTATCAGTCATTTAGGGCGGGGATATCAGTCATTTAGGGCGGTGCTTTCAGTCATTTAGGTGGGACTATCAGTCATTTAGGGCGGGGATATCAGTCATTTAGGGCGGTGCTTTCAGTCATTTAGGGCTGGACTATCAGTTCTTTGAGGTGGGACTATCAGTCATTTAGGGCGGGGATATCAGTCATTTAGGGCTGGACTATCAGTCCTTTCAGGTGGGACTATCAGTCATTTAGGGCGGGGATATCAGTCATTTAGGGCTGGACTATCAGTACTTTGAGGTGGGACTATAAGTCATTTAGGGCGGGGATATCAGTCATTTAGGGCTGGACTATCAGTCCTTTAAAGTGGGACTATCAGTCATTTAGGGCGGTGCTTTCAGTAATTTAGGGCTGGACTATCAGTCCTTTGAGGTGGGACTATCAGTCATTTAGGGCGGTGCTTTCAGTCATTTAGGGCTGGACTATCAGTCCTTTGAGGTGGGACTATCAGTCATTTAGGGCGGTGCTTTCAGTCATTTAGGGCTGGACTATCAGTCCTTTGAGGTGGGACTATCAGTCATTTAGGGCGGGGATTTCAGTCATTTAGGTGGGACTATCAGTCATTTAGGGCGGGAATATCAGTCATTTAGGGCGGTGCTTTCAGTCATTTAGGGCTGGACTATCAGTCCTTTGAGGTGGGACTATCAGTCATTTAGGGCGGTGCTTTCAGTCATTTAGGGCTGGACTATCAGTCCTTTGAGGTGGGACTATCAGTCATTTAGGGCGGGGATATCAGTCATTTAGGGCTGGACTATCAGTCCTTTGAGGTGGGACTATCAGTCATTTAGGGCGGTGCTTTCAGTCATTTAGGGCTGGACTATCAGTCCTTTGAGGTGGGACTATCAGTCCTTTGAGGTGGGACTATCAGTCATTTAGGGCGGTGCTTTCAGTCATTTAGGGCTGGACTATCAGTCCTTTGAGGTGGGACTATCAGTCCTTTGAGGTGGGACTATCAGTCATTTAGGGCGGTGCTTTCAGTCATTTAGGGCTGGACTATCAGTTCTTTGAGGTGGGACTATCAGACATTTAGGGCGGGGATATCTGTCATTTAGGGCTGGACTATCAGTCCTTTAAAGTGGGACTATCAGTCATTTAGGGCGGTGCTTTCAGTCATTTAGGGCTGGACTATCAGTCCTTTGAGGTGGGACTATCAGTCATTTAGGGCGGTGCTTTCAGTCATTTATGTGGGACTATCAGTCATTTAGGGCGGGGATATCAGTCATTTAGGGCGGTGCTTTCAGTCATTTAGGGCTGGACTATCAGTTCTTTGAGGTGGGACTATCAGTCATTTAGGGCGGGAATATCAGTCATTTAGGGCTGGACTATCAGTCCTTTGAGGTGGGACTATCAGACATTTAGGGCGGGGATATCAGTCATTTAGGGCTGGACTATCAGTCCTTTGAGGTGGGACTATCAGTCATTTAGGGCGGGAATATCAGTCATTTAGGGCTGGACTATCAGTCCTTTGAGGTGGGACTATCAGTCATTTAGGGCGGGGATATCAGTCATTTAGGGCTGGACTATCAGTCCTTTGAGGTGGGACTATCAGTCATTTAGGGCGGGGATATCAGTCATTTAGGGCTGGACTATCAGTCCTTTGAGGTGGGACTATCAGTCATTTAGGGCGGGAATATCAGTCATTTAGGGCTGGACTATCAGTCCTTTGAGGTGGGACTATCAGTCATTTAGGGCGGGAATATCAGTCATTTAGGGCTGGACTATCAGTCCTTTGAGGTGGGACTATCAGTCATTTAGGCCGGTGCTTTCAGTCATTTAGGGCTGGACTATCAGTCCTTTGAGGTGGGACTATCAGTCATTTAGGGCGGTGCTTTCAGTCATTTAGGGCTGGACTATCAGTCCTTTGAGGTGGGACTATCAGTCCTTTGAGGTGGGACTATCAGTCATTTAGGGCGGTGCTTTCAGTCATTTAGGGCTGGACTATCAGTTCTTTGAGGTGGGACTATCAGACATTTAGGGCGGGGATATCTGTCATTTAGGGCTGGACTATCAGTCCTTTAAAGTGGGACTATCAGTCATTTAGGGCGGTGCTTTCAGTCATTTAGGGCTGGACTATCAGTCCTTTGAGGTGGGACTATCAGTCATTTAGGGCGGTGCTTTCAGTCATTTATGTGGGACTATCAGTCATTTAGGGCGGGGATATCAGTCATTTAGGGCGGTGCTTTCAGTCATTTAGGGCTGGACTATCAGTTCTTTGAGGTGGGACTATCAGTCATTTAGGGCGGGAATATCAGTCATTTAGGGCTGGACTATCAGTCCTTTGAGGTGGGACTATCAGACATTTAGGGCGGGGATATCAGTCATTTAGGGCTGGACTATCAGTCCTTTGAGGTGGGACTATCAGTCATTTAGGGCGGGAATATCAGTCATTTAGGGCTGGACTATTAGTCCTTTGAGGTGGGACTATCAGTCATTTAGGGCGGTGCTTTCAGTCATTTAGGTGGGACTATCAGTCATTTAGGGTGGGGATATCAGTCATTTAGGGCGGTGCTTTCAGTCATTTAGGTGGGACTATCAGTCATTTAGGGTGGGGATATCAGTCATTTAGGGTGGGGATATCAGTCATTTAGGGCTGGACTATCAGTCAAAATTTCACATTTCAGAAACTTCTGACTTAAATACTTTTTTACTTATTCACCTTGAAAGCTCATTAGCTCATCACTATTAGCTCATTGTTGTGTATTGTCAGAATGTACAAGATTGAGTTTGTTTGTTTTTTAATAAATTAATTTTGAGCGAAGACTTGTGTTTAAGTAAAATGTTCACTCAGTACCTGTATCACTAGTCTTTTCATCAGCACTTTCACTGTTGTCACTGTGTAGACCAGACACTGAGAGTAATCACTGACACACTGAAGTCTGTTTTTGTGTTTGCTTGATGTTTTCCTCCAGGATCCACACGGATTCCTCCCTGTCCTGGCAGCTTCTCGTGTGATAATCGCACATGTGTGAACGCTTCACGTGTGTGTAACGGCATTCCCGACTGCCCGAAAGGAGAGGACGAGATCCTCTGTGGTCAGTGACTACTCGAACTAAATATCTCAAATCTGATCAAATGTCTGTTTATGTTATGTTGAACCTCTACTGTAACTCACCTAAAATGTAAAAAAAATATATATATACTAGGATTTTTTTATACTCAATAAAATAATGTAAATTAAAATATGTAAATAAATTAAATATTAATCATTTTATAACGCATTTTTTAATTGTTTTAGTTTTTTATTATTATTTTAAAATACAATCTAATTTGGATACATGCATTTAATGATGCATTCCGAAATATACTGATTATTTAGAAACAAAAACATGAATTTATAAAAGAAATGTTTAAAGTGGTTTAGTAAAGTTTATTTTAAAAATCACTCTTTATATAAAAATATGTTAGTTTTGATTTAAAGCAATACTGTATATGCATGCAGTATACCAATATACATACTGCATTCTACAGCAATAAAAAAAAATGAAATAATCTACTCAAAACATTTTAAGGGGAGCATACCATTTATATAATTGTCATTTTGTCCAGATAAGGTGAGACCCTCCGCAGCGCCCCCAAGTGAAGGAAACATCAGTCGCATCTGTCCAGAGTTCACCTGTGCTGACGGATCCTGCGTTCCCTTTAATACGGTATACTGACCTCTTCTGTGTCCATTCAGTGTTTGTTTGTGTTTATGCATCACCAGTATAGAATCAGGGTCATTTTATATAATGCAAAACAACTTTATTAGTTACTAATAACTTTAATTCATTAGTAACTATTAGCTTTTATCAGTTAAAATTATTATATATAAACAGGGTGCCAATTATGCATTGACGATTGCAACCCGGGCTCATTGTGGAAATGTAGCCCTGCGGACGTTTCTGCAGACCGCGATTTACGTCCCGGGAAGTACGTATTTGAGCGTTTTTTGTTTTCGCGGATCCGCGAGAGGCCGCTGTGCGCGCTTTTTCGCGTCTCGGGCGCCTCTCAGGAGCGCGCGCCGTTCGCGCCCACGCTGTTCTCGCGCGAAAAGCCGCCGGATCGGCCGACTCGGCCGCCCTCCTCTTCCTCCTCCTCCTCCTCCTCCTTCCCTAAACCTGAGCGACGGTTCGCAAAAGCCGTACAGAAAAAAAAAAAGCAAAAGCCCTCGTCTTCGATTTCGACCGCGTTTTCGGATCCCGCCGTGTTCTCGCCCTTATTTTTCGGATTTCATTTTTCGTCTTACCTGATTTCCGGAACCGCTGTTCCCCGGACTCAATCACGGTCATTGTCCACCGCGGCCGGCTCCTCCTCCTCCTCCGGGGTCTCCTCTCCGCCGACGCAACGCTGTGAGCTAAGCGGACAAACTGGTTGCATAGGGAAAGCCCTCCACTCGGAGGCGAGCCGTCGGCCGACGAGTGCGAAGAGGAGGGGCGGAGCGGCGCCACACTGCCCCGCAGCGTTCGCTCGAAAAAAACTAAACGCGGCCTTTACGTACCTCCGGCCACGTAAATCGCGGTCTCCGCGGGGCTACGTTTCCAGAATGAGCTTGGGTTGGACGATTGGAAAGGGGGGGGTTTGGGGGGGTTGTCAAGTTTTTTGTTTATGTTTGATAATATGTCCCGGTGAGCCAGTTATATATTAAATTCAATTACATCTAATTTAATAATCAAACTTGTTCTGTTTTCAGTGTTTTGAGGGATATTAAGTGGCTCTCAATGTTATTTGTGATATTAAACGAATGGTGACAGGTTTGCTTTCCTGCACCTATTAATGGATGACCATGAAAGACTGCATTTTATTTGACTGTTAGCTTCCATGTGCAAGCCAGTATATAAATCTAGCATCTAGTTTTAAAGACACCTACAAGCACCCTTTTTAATGAAACATGTTTTGTGAACACTTACGCGGTCTGTTGATGCTCTAGATTTGCCAGTTCCAAACCAATGAATTAATATTTTCGGCGCAAATATACATTTACAACAGTATGAATCGTTATAGGGGTGGTCAATTATATATTGAAGTTATCTATTCTTTTAATTATTTATATTATTTAAGATACAGATCAGAGCAAACTATTTCTTAACTATTAAAGGGCAGACCCTCTATGTCAGGGGTGTGCAAACTCAGTCCTGGAGGGCCGGTGTCCTGCACAGTTTAGCTCCAACTCTAATCAAACACACCTGCTTATAGATTACTAGTGATCTTGAAGACACTGGCTGTGTCCAAAACCACCTACTACTCAGTAGGTACTGCATTTGAATTTAAACGTACTACTCGGCCGTTAGAAAAGTGCGTTCTATACAGTATGAATGTGAAAAGTATGAATGGGATTCGGACGTTCTACATCCGCCATTTTGTCATGGTCACATGACCTACCTGCGTAATTTGCGTCGCTTTACTCCCATTGATGAATTCTCTCGCGGGGCATCATGGGATGGCGCAGCATGCATGGGATGCGCACTTTAGAATCTCGCCATAAGTAGTAAGTCATCCAGGTACTTCTCGCATACTGATTTTCGAATTCAATGAATTCGGACATACTACTCGGCTCGCATACTGGTTTTAGCCTACTATATAGTATGGAAGTAAGCGGTTTCGGACGCAGCCACTGATTAGCTTATTCAGGTGTGTTTGATTAGTGTCGGGGTTTAACTGTGCAGGACACCGGCCCTCCAGGAATGAGTTTGCCCACCCCTGGTCTATACATATTGTTTTGATGTTCTTCAGTGCCAAATCCCCCTGTAATTCTCACTCGGTATATAAAGATATTAAACCTGCAGTTATATAGTCTATAGGAGATGTCCATGTGTACATGTTCAATGAAGTATATTTGTGTATTATCACCATATTGAGCTATAGAATATATGTCTAATTGTGCTGTGATAAAGTGTGTGGTTTTGTTGTGTTGTTGCAGATGTGTAATGGAGTATCAGACTGTCCCGGGACGGAGGCTTCAGATGAGTCTGGCTGTGGGGTTTGGGGTCCTTGGGGCCCCTGGAGCGCCTGCAGTCGGAGCTGTGGATCGGGAATCATGAGCCGACAGAGAAGCTGCAGTCCGGGGCTTTCAGACTGTAGAGGACACAAAAAACAACGCCAGCAGTGCTACTCCACCGCCTGTGCCGGTAACACACACTCGCACCCTAGACCCTTTTTACATTTCCGGGTTTATCAGCAGTAGAAGTCATCATCTTTTTAAAATCGTTGTGGAAAATATTTTATTTTTGATTTGTTTTTGTTTTTTTGTTTCTATTTTTACAAATGCATTTGTTTATTTATTTATTTATACATTGCATTTATTTATTAATTAATTTTTTTAAAGTTCTACAGTGCATTTATTTATTTATTCATTCATTCATTTTCTTGTCGGCTTAGTCCCTTTATTAATATGGGGTCGCCACAGCGGAATGAACCGCCAACTTATCCAGCAAGTTTTTACGCAGCGGATGCCCTTCCAGCCGCAACCCATCTCTGGGAAACATCCACACAAACACACACACCCATACACTACGGACAATTTAGCCTACCCAATTCACCTGTACCGCATGTCTTTGGACTGTGGGGGAAACCGAGTACCCGGAGGAAACCCACGTGAATGCAAGGAGAACATGCAAACTCCACACAGAAACGCCAACTAAGCTGAGGATCGAACCAGCAACCTTCTTGCTGTGAGGCGAACGTGCCACCCACTGCGCCACTGCGTCGCCTTATTTATTTATTTTTTTACTTATTCATTCATTCATTCATTCATTCATTCATTCATTTATTCAGTCATTTATTTTTTTATTTTGAGGGTATATATCAATTTAAAAGGCATTTAGTAATTTATTTTAAAAGTCTACATTGCATTTTTATTATTTATTAAGAACTACATCGCATTTATCTATTTTTTTAAGGTCTACATTGTATTTATTAATTTATTTTTAAGGTCTACATTGCATTTATTTATAAATTTTATTTTTAAGGATAACGTCACTTTTATTTATTTATTTATTCATTTATTTATTATTTCATGGTCTACGTTTATTTATTTATTTTTAAGGCCTAGATTGCATTTATTTATTATTATTTTTATTATTATATTTTTTAAGGTCCACGTTGCATTTATTTTTTAATTTCTTTTATTTATAATATTGGAATTGCATTTATTTGTTTATTTATTTAAGCACTACATTAAATTTTTTGTTGTTGTTTTAGTTTTGTTAGTTAAATTTTAAGATCTACAATGCATTTGTTTATTATTATTATTATTATTATTATTATTATTATTATTATTGCTATTATTTATTTTTTTGTGGTTGTTTAAAGTCCACCAGAGGTGGGATTGATTAGGCTTGGTTCTGATTTTGCATTTTGATATTATTGAATAAAATTGCTTCGAGATGTAATTTAATTAACAGTTGTTAACACCAAACAAAAAAGCAGTCTATACTACTCATCTAGGCTGCATTTGATCAAATGTACAATAAAAATGTGAAATTATTACAATTTAAAATAACCATTTTACCAATAGTAAAATGACCAATAAAAATACAATTTTAATTTATTCCTGTAATTTAGATTTAAAAAATTGCATCGTTGCTGCAGTATTCACTGCAATAAATACATTTCTTATTTAAAATGCTCTCCTTACTAATACTCACTTAATGTTGACTCAATATTTCTTAAAATAATACAATGTTTTTTCTTGTCTATGAAATGCTTTTTGATTTAATAGTTTTTGGATATTTGGATTAGAAACAAGACAAAATTCAAAGCAAGAAAAGCATTTTAGCAGTGTACTATGGTATAAAACAACTTAAAATACCATGCAAATAATTATTGTCTGAATATGTTAATTTGCCTCATGTTTATTCATTGTAGGTGTAATATTGTGATATTGAGTTTTCTGGTTGTGTCTCAACAGTGGATGGCTACTGGTCACCGTGGTCAACATGGTCAAACTGCAGTAAAAGCTGTGGTGGTGTTGAAATCCGTCAGAGAGAGTGTTTTCCACCGCAGAACGGTGGTAGAAGCTGTGCAGATCTACCTGGAGAAACTAACATGACCACCGATATCAGTAAGAAACAACACAGACTGTAAAAAATGTGTATTTTGTGATGTTTCGGGCTCATTTGAGGTTGTGAATTGCATTATGGGATGTTGATCTCTGCATTGTCCACTTTTAATGCTGAAAATTCAACTCTACAGTTTAACAAACTGACTTTTATTGACATTTTAGTTGTTCAAAATAAAAATATTATGTATAATGAGTATTATAGAGGGAAATAAAGCTGTAAAAGAAGAGAAAATGGGCTGCAGTTTATTACAAGGTTGTACAACAGCAACCCAGACAATATAGCACTGCAAACTATTACACATGCTTACAAAAGTCACTTTATCTGTACCTTTCTAGGTTAAAAGTTGTTGGAGGATTGGCGCAATAGCCTAGTGGTTAATGTGCTGACATATGGTGCAATAGCACTTCAGGGCGTCCTGAGTTCAAATCCCTGCTCGAGGACATTTCCTATCCCTATACCCCCTTTCTCTCCCCCTTCGCTTCCTGTCTGAAATACCGTCCGATCCAATTTGTTGTAAAAAAAAAATAAATGAGTGAAAAGGAGAGAAGAACCCAGTCCAGGAGACTCGGAACAAGCAGAAATCCTTTATTGAGACGTGTTGGTTAATCTGCAGTCATACAGCGTCTTTTAGATGTCCATGTGTCTCCAAGAGCCTACTAGAGGTCTGCAGTCTGCAAGTTCTTTCACAAGTCTCTCACAAGTCTCACATAAGTCTGAATTAAGACAAAGATTTCATGGCTATATTGTGTTCTTAGGAGGAGGGGATATAGCTAAACAAAGCATGCAAATTCAGTATTGGAGTCAGCATGGCATAGGTGTTAAAAAGCGGCCCAGCTACTGACCACACAAGTTAATCAACATAGGGTTTCTGTAGCATAAAAGCAACACCAGAAAACAGAGTCGTTTAAAGCATTTGCATCACTGGCTTAGCCTGTAGTCAGAGAGATAAAGGTTAAATGTCCCTCCTAGCTGGGATGTTAATGAAATTATATAATTGAAAACCAAAGAATATAACTTTTCAGTTATACGTAGATTATTGTTCATTTGGAATTAGTTGATAGAAATTTATATTTTCACAAATTAATAAAGGCAAACAGGCCAAAAAATAAAATCTTTAAAAAAAAAAGTTGTTGGAGGAAAGATCAAAATCCTATAATGCAATTCAAAAGCATAAATAAATGGGGAAAATAAAAACACAAATCACAAAATAGGGAAACTGCTAATTTACGGTTATTTTTTTACAGTGTAGAGCCTTTTGTTCACTGCTCAAGTTACAACTGCTTCTAGTTATGACCATCTTAGCCTATTGTTAGCACATTGTTAGTCTTAAGGCCCAATCATACCAAGCATGATAACTATAAAGATAACAATAATGATATAGTTGTAAAAATGGTTCACGGTGTTAAAGAATAGCATAGTTCACACCACAACTACAACGATAAAGATACAGAGGGTACTCTATACCAGGATGCAATATCATTGGGATCATTTTCTGAATGACTTTTCCCAGCTGATAAAACACTGACAGCCAGTCAGAATCCAGTGGAAAAATAAAGCCCAGTTTAAAGATACAGACGACACTGTGGAGAAACTCACTGATGATGTTCAGCCCTCTTTTAAAAGAGTAAATGACTGTCAAAACTGTTTAACGATACTTGGGAACGGCACTTTATTTAAAATCAGCTGAATTATTCCCCTCCTGTATATGTTTTTCATCGATTTCTCTTTAACAGAGAAGATTTTCTCAGCACATTTCTAATCACTCATCTCTAATAACTGATTTGTTTTCTCTTTGCCATGATGACAGCACATAATATTAGACTAGATATTCTTCTACACACTAGTATTCAGCTTAAAGTGACATTTAAAGGGTTAACTAGGGTAATTAGGGTAAAGTTAGGGTAATTAGGCAAGTCATTGTATAACAGTGGTTAGTTCTGAAGACAATTCAAAACTAATATTGCTTAAGGGGGCTGATAATATACCGTAAAATGGGTTTAAAACATTTAAAAACATTTATTCCAGTCGAAATAAAACAAATGAGACTTTCTCCAGAAGAACAAAATATTAAAGGAAATACTGTGAAAAATTCCTGAATCTGTTCAACATCATTTGGGAAATATTTGACAAATAAAAGAAAATTCAGAGGAGTGTGAATAATTTGAAATTTTGATAATTTTGTCTTAACCTTTACCTAACAACTAAATTGAATAAGTGAAGTTTATTCATAAACTAATTTCGAGAGGATCACGTGCTTATGATTTATCACGGCCGGTATCACATTTACTTATCACTATCTTCCAATCATATGAGCCCTAAGCTACTATAAATAGCCACAGTTTTCAGTTCACTTTATCTTCGTTTGGAAGAAACCCCCCTCCTCCCCTATTCTCCTCCTTTACCTGTGATTGGGCGGCACGGTGGCCCAGTGGTTAGCACTGTGAGCCACACAGCAAGAACACTGCCAGCCCTGGTTCCACAGGACCGGTGGGTGTTTCTGTGAGGAGTTTGTATGTCGTCCCCGTGTCCGCGTGGGTTTTCCCCGGGTTCTCCGGTTTCCTCCCACCATCCAAAGACATTCAACATACATAACAATCAAGCTTTGTCTAACCCCTTGTGTTCCCTTAGCCACCGCAGCAGGGGAGTTCTGAGATCCACCGAGCTCAGGCTCCCCTCTCGCTCTGCCAACGGGAGGAAGCCCCGGGCTCGAGCAGCCCTTGAGCTCGGGGCTCTCTCCCAGGACAGCATGCCAAACAAGCTTTTATAAATCATCAGCTAAGTGTGAACTCTAGAATTGGTAAAAAAAAAAAAAAAAAAAAAAACAGCTTGTGTTGTTGAATAGCTGTATGACATTAACTTTATAATAAAACGAATGACTGTGAGTGTTGTGTTTAATGTATGACTGTGAGTGTTGTGTTTAATGTATGACTGTGAGTGTTGTGTTTAATGTATGACTGTGAGTGTTGTGTTAAATGTATGAGTGTGAGTGTTGTGTTAAATGTATGACTGTGAGTGTTGTGTTAAATGTATGACTGTGAGTGTTGTGTTAAATGTATGACTGTGAGTGTTGTGTTTAATGTATGACTGTGAGTGTTGTGTTTAATGTATGACTGTGAGTGTTGTGTTAAATGTATGACTGTGAGTGTTGTGTTTAATGTATGACTGTGAGTGTTGTGTTTAATGTATGACTGTGAGTGTTGTGTTTAATGTATGACTGTGAGTGTTGTGTTAAATGTATGACTGTGAGTGTTGTGTTAAATGTATGACTGTGAGTGTTGTGTTAAATGTATGACTGTGAGTGTTGTGTTTAATGTATGACTGTGAGTGTTGTGTTTAATGTATGACTGTGAGTGTTGTGTTAAATGTATGACTGTGAGTGTTGTGTTTAATGTATGACTGTGAGTGTTGTGTTTAATGTATGACTGTGAGTGTTGTGTTAAATGTATGACTGTGAGTGTTGTGTTAAATGTATGACTGTGAGTGTTGTGTTAAATGTATGACTGTGAGTGTTGTGTTAAATGTATGACTGTGAGTGTTGTGTTAAATGTATGACTGTGAGTGTTGTGTTTAATGTATGACTGTGAGTGTTGTGTTAAATGTATGACTGTGAGTGTTGTGTTAAATGTATGACTGTGAGTGTTGTGTTTAATGTATGACTGTGAGTGTTGTGTTAAATGTATGACTGTGAGTGTTGTGTTAAACGTATGACTGTGAGTGTTGTGTTAAATGTATGACTGTGAGTGTTGTGTTAAACGTATGACTGTGAGTGTTGTGTTAAATGTATGACTGTGAGTGTTGTGTTAAATGTATGACTGTGAGTGTTGTGTTTAATGTATGACTGTGAGTGTTGTGTTAAATGTATGACTGTGAGTGTTGTGTTAAATGTATGACTGTGAGTGTTGTGTTAAACGTATGACTGTGAGTGTTGTGTTTAATGTATGACTGTGAGTGTTGTGTTAAACGTATGACTGTGAGTGTTGTGTTTAATGTATGACTGTGAGTGTTGTGTTTAATGTATGACTGTGAGTGTTGTGTTAAATGTATGACTGTGAGTGTTGTGTTAAATGTATGACTGTGAGTGTTGTGTTTAATGTATGACTGTGAGTGTTGTGTTAAACGTATGACTGTGAGTGTTGTGTTAAATGTATGACTGTGAGTGTTGTGTTAAACGTATGACTGTGAGTGTTGTGTTTAATGTATGACTGTGAGTGTTGTGTTAAACGTATGACTGTGAGTGTTGTGTTTAATGTATGACTGTGAGTGTTGTGTTAAATGTATGACTGTGAGTGTTGTGTTAAACGTATGACTGTGAGTGTTGTGTTTAATGTATGACTGTGAGTGTTGTGTTAAACGTATGACTGTGAGTGTTGTGTTTAATGTATGACTGTGAGTGTTGTGTTAAACGTATGACTGTGAGTGTTGTGTTAAATGTATGACTGTGAGTGTTGTGTTTAATGTATGACTGTGAGTGTTGTGTTAAATGTATGACTGTGAGTGTTGTGTTTAATGTATGACTGTGAGTGTTGTGTTTAATGTATGACTGTGAGTGTTGTGTTAAATGTATGACTGTGAGTGTTGTGTTAAATGTATGACTGTGAGTGTTGTGTTAAATGTATGACTGTGAGTGTTGTGTTAAATGTATGACTGTGAGTGTTGTGTTAAACGTATGACTGTGAGTGTTGTGTTAAATGTATGATTGTGAGTGTTGTTGTTTTCAGGGCCGTGTGCTCAGGATTGCTCTGATGTCTCCTGTCCTGCTGGTTTGGTCAGTCACACCTGTGCTTCGTGCCCCTTGACCTGCGCTCATGTATCCGGGACCGCGACCTGTGACCCTGACTCAAAGTGCTTCGCAGGTGAGCTGTAAACTTCACTGCTTCTTTAAAGCCACTTTCAGAACAAACCTGCATCATGTTGACTAGAGATTAGCCAAAATGACAATAACAGAAATTAATATGTTCTGGATTGTTTATAATAGAGACCAACACCAAATATCTTAGTTTGATCTTAGCACTTTGTTGAATCCATGCTATGAGGGATGACATCAGTCATTTTTTGCAGATAAATTTCATTCATTCATTCATTTTCATTTCGGCTTAGTCTCTTTAAGAGCGTTGCTGTTCAGAAGAGGGGGTTGAAGAGCAGAGTTTCAAAGCAGAGTTTCAGAGCAGAGAGGGAGGCATGGCTTTGGTCCCAAACTTTATAGGGCAGGTTCGGATCCACCCTCCATGGAAAGTTGACCAATTAGAAACTAACGTCCCAGAGACATAACTTTATGACTCTTTGTCCGAGGCAGATGAATTTGCATAGGCCAACTGGGGCAGAAATGTTCAAGTCTCTTAAAATCTTAACATGTTGCACTCATATTAAGATAAAATGTCAACGATCAATTAGTATAGCAAGTTATCTTTAGAACAAAACTAAACTTGAACCGTTTATGAGTTCGTTTAGCTTTGGTAGAGTTAAACATTGTATACAGAATTATTAAAACCAATAATATTAATACAGGAGCAAGGGAAACGTTGCAAAACACATGATTACACATAAAGAGAGAGTGAAGTTTACATTAAAACATCAGTCTTAAGCAAGGAGCTTAAAGAAGTCCTGAACCGTTCTTTGTTCAGTGCTGCATGGCACATTCCTTTTGGGTCATAAATACCTTAGAATCAGATTACAACTGACCCTCGAGTCTTCCTTAGGCAAAAGTTGGCTCATTTGTTAAATAAAGAGCAAATTAATTATTTGTCTGGTCGGCCATATTTTAATTTTTTTGTTTTGTTTCGTTTAGTTTTGTCGTTTTGTTTCGTTTCATTGTTTTGTTTTGTTTGTTTATTTTTGTTTCACTTTGTTTCCTTTCGTTGTTTTGTTTCATTGTTTGTTTAGTTTTGTTTAATTTTGTTTCAGTGTTTTGTTTTTGTTTGTTTTTTTGTTTTGTTTCATTGTTTTGTTTTGTTTCATTTCGCTTTGTTTCGTTTTCTTGTTTTGTTTCGTTGTTTTGTTTTGTGTCACTTTGTTTTGCTTTTTCATTTCATTTCTTTGTTTTGTTTTTTTTTGTTTTGCTTTGTTTCTTTTTTTCTTTTTGTGTCGTTGTTTTATTTTGTTTCATTTTATTTAATTTTGTTTCATATCTTTTCATTGTTTTGTTTGTGTTTTGTTTTGTTTCATTGTTTTGTTTCGTTTCATTTTGCTTTGTTTCATTTTCTTGTGTTGTTTTGTTTAGTTATTTTGTTTTGTTACACATCCATACACACTCATTCAAACACAATTCTTTCTAACATTCCGTTTATTTATCAGGGACCGCCACAGCGGAATGTACCGCCAACTATTTCAGCATATGTTTTGCACAGCAGATGCCCTTCCAGCTGCAACCCAGTACTGGAAAACACTCATACACACTCATTCATACACACAAGCATACACTACAGCCATTTTAATTCAATTCCCCTAAAGCGCATGTGTTTGGACTGTGGGAGAAACTGGAGCACTCAGAGGAAACCCACGCCAACATGGGCAGAACATGCAAACTCCACACAGAAACACCAACTGACCCAGTCAGAGCTTGAACCAGCGACCTTCTTGCTGTGAGGCCACAGTGCTAACCACTGAGCCACCGTGTTGCCCTACAAGAGAATTGATTTGCATTAATCTCTGTCGTACTGTATTCTGCTGTGTCAGGCTGCTGGTGTCCTGAAGGGAAGGTGATGAATGCGGATCATCAGTGTGTTCCTCCAGAGGAGTGTGTGTGTGAGGTGTCTGGCGTACGCTACTGGCCCGGTCAGCAGGTCAAAGTGGGCTGTGACATCTGTGTGTGTGAGAGAGGCAGAACCCAGCACTGCCAGCCTAATCCAGAGTGCTCAGGTAAACACACACACACACACACACATACTCACACACTGAACACAGCACCGTTAGCCCAACCCCAGAGGTGAACACACGCAAACTCACAAGCACACTTACACGTACACACACAAACAAACAAACAAACACAACATACAAACTTACACTCGCACACACAACACACTCACAACACTCCTATACAACACTCACACACATACACTTCCAAACACACACACAACACACACACGCACACACTCATAATACAAACATGTAGACACATAAAATCTCAGGAATTTATGTTTTTTGTGTCTTTTTATTATGTGTGTGTGTGTGTGTGTGTGTGTGTGGTCAGTTCACTGCGGCTGGTCCTCCTGGTCTCTCTGGGGTGAGTGTTTGGGTCCATGTGGAGTTCAGAGTGTCCAGTGGTCTTTCCGAAGCCCAAATAATCCCACAAAACACGGAAACGGCCGTCAGTGTCGAGGAATTTACCGGAAAGCCCGACGGTTTGTATGAACATTTCACATTTCAGCATCTTGAACGTCTGCCAAACAGAAAACCCTGCACTGATGTTTCACTTTAGACAACGTTTTTCACTTTTAATTAGATGTGTGTCATGTGTAAACTACTGTATAATATAAAGTACATCAATATACTACTCATAATTCTGTGATTGCAAACTCAATATTATTCACAGCATAACCCCATCAAACACTCATTGTCTTGTTAGTGGGATAAATAAAAATGTGCATGAATGAGAAAATCAAGTGTAGACTGTTAAAAAAATTGTTGAGCACAATTAGTTGAGAAAATAGTTTAAAATGAGTTCATACAGTGAAGATTGTGTGGTATTTCATGTAGTTTTGATAATTGTGTAGTCTTTTGAACCTAATGACTGTAACACATCTAAAAACTGTTTAATTTAATATCTATAATGTTGATCGCATTTTATTTACACGTTGAACAATTCAGAATTTAGACTGTTTGTTTCTTTGTTTCTTGGTTTGTAGTTTTGGTTTGTTTTTCTGTCGTTTATAATATTTTTTGTTGTGTTTGTTTTGTTTTGTGTTTTGTTTTGTGTTTTGTTTTGTGTTTTCATTTTGTTTTGTTTTGTCAATTTATTTTGTCTTTCGTTTCATTGTTTTGTTTGTTTTTTGTTTCGTTAAGTTTAATTTCGCTTTGTTTCGTTTCGTTGTTTTGTTTCAGTGTTTTGTTTTGTTGTTTTGTTTTTTTATTTTGTTTTGTGTCGTTTAGTTTTGTTTCGTTTCATTGTTTTGTTTTGTTTGTTTATTTTTGTTTCACTTTGTTTCCTTTTGTTGTTGTTTTGTGTCATTGTTTTGTTTAGTTTTGTTTAATTTTGTTTCAGTGTTTTGTTTTTGTTTGCTTTTTTGTTTTGTTTCATTGTTTTGTTTTGTTTCATTTTGCTTTGTTTCATTTTCTTGTTTTGTTTCGTTGTTTTGTTTCGTGTCGTTTTGTTTTGCTTTTTCATTTCATTGTTTTGTTTTTTTGTTTTGCTTTGTTTCTTTTTTTCTTTTTGTGTCGTTGTTTTATTTTGTTTCATTTTATTTAATTTTGTTTCATATCTTTTCATTGTTTTGTTTGTGTTTTGTTTTGTTTCATTGTTTTGTTTCGTTTCATTTTGCTTTGTTTCATTTTCTTGTTTTGTTTTGTTTAGTTATTTTGTTTTGTTGTTTAGTTTCGTGTTTTGTTTTGTTTTGTTTCATTGTTTTGTTTTGTTTGTTTTTTCCTTTCCTTTTTTTCGTTGTTGTTTTGTTTCCTTGTTTTGTCTCCTTCCGATGTTTTGTTTAATTCTACTTTGTTTTATTGCTTTGTTTCATTGTTTCGTTTTGTTTCATTTTGTTTCATTGTTTTTTTTTCATTTCGTTTTGTTGTTTCATTTCATTTGATTTGATTTGTTTTGTTTTTCTGTCATTTCTAATGTTGTACATTTGAATGTTGTGTAATATTACAAATGTGGTGTCCTAATTACTTTTTTTTTTAAAGTTGAAAAGCAGCGAAAATTCTCATTGTGTGTGTGTGTGTGTGTGTGTGTGCGCGTGTGCGTGTGTGTGTGTGTGTGTGTGCGTGTGTTTGTTCAGCTGTCAGACAGAGCCGTGCAGTGAGTGTGAGTATTTGGGACATACATATGCAGTGGGCGAGCGCTGGAAAGGAGGTCAGTGCCAGCTGTGCCAGTGTTTGCCCAACCTCACTGTACAGTGTGGCCCATACTGCCCATATGCTGCCACTGGATGCCCACAGGTGTGTGTGCGTGTGTGTTGCATTTGTGTGTTCTGTGGTGTTTGTTCTGTGTTGTGTGTCTGTGGTAACCTACAATACTTTCTGTCTAGTCCATCATCATACTAATGTGTTGCTATTGTTTTGTACACATTTTCCTGATGTCAGGGTCATATTCTAACTCCA
This sequence comes from Danio rerio, assembly GCF_052040795.2. NCBI lineage: Eukaryota > Metazoa > Chordata > Actinopteri > Cypriniformes > Danionidae > Danio > Danio rerio. The sequence goes on from NC_141044.1 coordinate 42,989,544, forward strand.
GCAGAAGGAGACGAGTGCTGCCATTGTGAGGAGAGACGTTAGTGCTGACCAGTTATTTTCTGCATGTAGTATTTGTGTGTCTAATACCACAATGCTTCATGCTGTATAATCATGCACATCTTTGTGTTCTCAGGTAATGGTTCCACTATTACGACGACTACGCCAATGATCCTGCCAATAACACTCGAACCCTCCAGACCACCAGAGGGCCCTCCAACAGTGCCCACATACCCTCTACCACCCGGAGGTCAGATTCATTAACATTTTTTTCATTATGACCTATTTGTCTATACAGTGCCTATAGAAAATCATCATAGCCCTTTGAAATAAATACTTAATTTTATAATATAGTCTGAAACCAAATCACATTCCTTATAACTTTTTTCCAGCCTTCAAACTGTTTTTAAAGCCGTCCCCTAACCTGTGCCTTTCTACAACTTTAACTCGAACGTCTTTT
>NC_141044.1:42995000-43017500 GCF_052040795.2 Danio rerio
TTGTTATGGGTGTTTCCCAGTACTGGGTTGCAGCTGGAAGGACATCCGCTGTTTAAAACATAAGCTGGATTAGTTAGTGGTTCATTCCGCTGTGGCGACCCCTGATGAATAAAGGGACTAAGATAAAGGAAAATAAATAAATAAGATTATTAATTGGCAAATAAAGAAAATAATCGTTCTACAATTTTAATTGGCGTGTGATTTAGTTTTAATTGAAGTGTTTCTCTTATATTTAGGCACTGGTCCTGGTGCTGTGTGTCCGCCGGGACATTTCCTCTGTCCTGCACCTCCTCCAGGACTCTGCATTGAGGAGAAGCTCCTCTGCGATGGAGTTCCTCACTGTCCTGATGGAGCGGATGAGAGAGACTGTAAACACACTAACATTAGCCACATCACCCCGACTGCTGCTGCGCTCAGGACACCCAGCAAAATCAGGACCACACCGACCCTTCTGACCACCACTGTGAGTTCATTCATACCTATCTGGAGTCAAATTTGTAGACCAATATGAAAAAATTAATGAAATATTAATGTTGAAAAAGCTGTCAATTATCAATTTAAAAACAGCTGTGTGTGTGTGTGTGTGTGTGTGTGTGTGTGTGTGTGTGTGTGTGTGTGTGTGTGTGTGTGTGTGTGTGTGTGTGTGTATACATATATATGTGTGTTTGTTGGATGAAATTTCATTAGCAGATTAAAACCTGTTATGATAATCAGCTCTAACGTATTTCTATACATTTTAAATCCAGGGAAATTTTCCCAGTGCTGTCTAAATATTTATTATTTATATTTATTAACAGAGATGTATAAAATACTAGAAACCCAGACTTAAGTAAAAGTACAAGTGCTTTATCAAAGAAGTTGAAGTGCTCTTTAAGCACCATCCTGAAGTGGAAGTACTAAAGTATTCAACATTTTTGTACTTCATTATTGCAAGTAGTTTATTTCAAAATTTACTACTCAAGTACTGAAAGTAAAAGTACAAGTATTGTGTATTGTAGTTATTAAAGAAAGCAGTCAAAAGACATATTGTTTTGTTTATTTTAAGTATTTTTTGGGGGGCACGTGATTAAGCAGAATGAATAGAAACATGGTTTACGATTTATATGAACTAGTATACTGTTTTTCTCTGATGCTTTAACCACAGATCTGACAGATTATACCAGCTTTAACACACACTTTTCAAAGTTGTGTGTCACAAAAACACTCCGTAATCCACTTAAAGCGCTATTGAGACCCATTTTCGGATCACAAATTACCGGTTGTAAATGCCTATGATTACCCTGCAGGATACATGTTGCTCCTGGGGCTGCGAGACAATAAATAAGAAGAGCGGAGCTGCGGCAAAATAATGGATAAAAAGAGTGAGGATATGAGCAAATAAATGAATACATTTTTAAAAAGTGCGACTGCTGCTTTCTCCGTTGGCCATGCTGGAGAGGAACAGTCTGCACAAAAGAAGCGCAGAGTTGGTTTTATTGACTACAGCTCTCGTCTGATTGGCTGAAAGGTACGAGTAGTCCTGACTCTGGCAGGAAAGTCTCAGAAATACACACACACACGTTTCCAGCGGGAGTCGTACGTGAAAGAGGATTTGCACATTCTCATTCAGGATGAACTCGCAAGTTTTAAACATTCAAAACTTTTTGTACACTCCTATACATTTGCAAATGGTGTTTTGCATTTGTGAAACGTATTTTATGAAAATGTATTTTTATTTTGTGCACGTGAAATTTTTTTGTGAATATAAATAAATATTTTACGCACGTGAATTTGGTTTTATGCAGGTGAATTTGGCTATGCATGTGTACATCATGTCTTTTGCGTGTATTTCTTTTGAACTAATCTGGTTCCATAGACGCCGGCCACTATGGCGCCCTTAATGCTGCAGCCAAGAAAAAGGTCTATAAATGTAAGGTGTAGGGGTAACGAGCAACGATGCAGCACAAAAAAATCTAAAAGTATTTAAGTAATAAAGTACTCAAGTATTAAACTCATCGAAAAAATGTACTGAAGTAAAAGTGGAAGTAGAATAATCAACAATACTACAGTAGACCACAGATACAGCCTTTAAGTACTTAAGTGCAGCATTGAAGTAGTTCTGCTTCGTTACTATACATCTCTGTTTATTAATATTATAGACACACACACACACACAATCATGCAATCACGCTTAACACCTGTAATTGCTCAAGTAAAGTTTACATTTATTTGTGTCTGTGTTTTCTAGGAAGGAGGACCAAGTCAAAAAGGTAGGAAATTTGGGGAAATAATTGAATATTATTAATACAAAAACATCCCTTTTGAACAGGTAGACATTGAAGAATTAATTGACCCTCACTTGTCCATCATCTGTCAGGTGTGTGCGCTTCTGCTCTGGGATTGGAGGATGGGCGTGTCCATTACGGTCAGCTGACCTCGTCCTCTTACAGAGAGAATAACCCTGCTGATGCGGGGCGACTCAACGTAGTGCCCAATGTGTGAGCATTCAATGCATTACATGAAGAAGGAACTTGACCTTCATCCCATCATTCATTCATTCATTTTCCTTCGGCTTAGTCCCTTTATTCATCAGGGGTTGCCACAGCGGAATGAACCACCAACTATTCCAGCATATGTTTTATACAGCGGATGCCTTTCCAGCTACAACCCAGAACTGAGAAACATCCATAGAGATTGATTCACACACACACATTCATACACTAAGGCCAATTTAGGTGATCAATTCCCCTATAGCGCATGTGTTTGGACTGTGGGGGAGCACCCGAAGGAAACCCACACCAACACAGGGAGAACATGCAAACTCCACACAGACACAGACATGTCCCAAGCCGGGACTCAAACCAGTGATCTTCTTGCTGTGAGGTCACAGTGCTAACCACTGAGCCACCATGTCGCCCTCATCCCATCATGCAAACTGAATATTTAAATGTTAGTTAGCAGAACCCTGATGATGATGCCAGATTGTTTATTTTGTCCTGTGTTCTCCCTCAGGATGGTGATGGAGCCAGGATGGAGTCCATTACCTGCAGATCCTCATCCATATTTCCAGGTGGACTTCCTGGAGCCCACATGGGTTTCCGGTGTGGTGACGCAGGGCAGTGAACGCATGTGGGGTTACTTGACCAAATACAGACTGGCCTTCGCTCTGGTGGAAAATCAGTTCATCAACTTTACTGAGAGCGGAGACACAGACGCTCCTCCAAAGGTGAGATCTGAGCTGGGTTCGTTAAATACACAATTAGGAACACAGTGAGGGTGTAAATGGAGTAAATGGCTGTGTTGGTTTCAGATGTTTGAGGTGAGGATGGTCAGTCGGACTCCTGTCACCCGCTGGCTGCCCCGGCTGGTCAGAGCTCGATTTCTCCGCATCATTCCTGTAGAGTTTCGACACACTTTCTACCTGCGCGTCGAAGTCCTGGGATGTAGAGGAGGTAGATGTGTTGTCTGGGTTTATTTATTATTATGTTTAGAACTTTAAGAAACACAATCAGATTTTCACTATATTTTATTTTTATGTACTCATTACTGTAATACCATTTTATTTGAATAACTATTTTGTTTTTTATTTGAATTTGACATCTTAGTTTTTGGATTTTGTGTTTTTTGTAATTTTTTATTATTATTTTTAATTTGTCTATATAGATTTTATAATAATTTTATATTTTTTATTGTTCATGTTAAAATAAGCCAAAAGTATAACTATTTATTTAGAAATTAGCTATAATTAAAATGTTATTATGTTCATAATAAAATATCTTAAATAATATATAATAAAATATTATTGTTCATAATAAAATATGTAAGATAATATTTAACAAAAATGTTCTTATTTTATGTAAAATAATTTTTATTTTTACATTTATTTTAGTTAATGTTAATCCTATTTAAAGTATTGAACATGTTTTAACTTCAGGCAAAAATTTATTTTAGTGATTTTCAATGTAATTATTATTATAAAAAAAACATTTTTAAATACTTTTGCATTAAAAATAATAAAAGTAAAAAAAAATGTGACCTGAAGATGTAATGCATGTAGTAATTTTTACTGCATTTTAAATGGGAAAAAAATGATTTCTTTAATGACACTTTAGTTTGTTTAATATTTGTATAATCATAATTTTAATCACAATATAATACACTAAATTATATATAATATTTTTATAATTAAATACTCTCATTACTACTACTACTAATATATATATATATATATATATATATATATATATATATATATATATATATATATATAAATATATATATATATATATATATATATATATATATATATATATATATATATATATATATATATATATATATATATATATTATTATTATTATTATTATTATTATTATTATTATAATGATAGTGTTAATGTAAAATAATGCATTATTTTCATTCTCTCTGGTCAGATGAGTTGGTCACACCCAGTAGTTTAGTGACCACAGTGCCACCTGGTGTTCCAGGAGTGCAGAACTACACTGAACCAGCAGGACGTCCTGGATATCACAACTACACCTCTGGAGCTCCAGGACTCCAGACCAAGAGTCCACAGGACGGCAGACCCGGTGTTGCAACACCAACCGGAGGACCAGACCTTCATATTATTACACCTACAGCCACAGGTGTGTGTGTGTGTGTGTGTTTTGCATGTTTGCACTCTGTTTTGTTGGTGCATATTAGTCAGAGATTCACAGAATCAACTATAAAGAGTCAGTAAGACATCAATTGTTCTCATCTATCATTAGCAGAAAACTAAATTAGTTCCTATTTTCTTCCTTTCTGAATCATGTTATTGTTTTTTAAGCATTCTGGGATGCATCTACACCATATGATGAGTTACCCAGGGTTGAGTGTGTGGAGGGTCAGTTCAGCTGCCGGACATTCGGCTGTGTGGAAGATGAACTCGTGTGTGACGGGCATGAAGACTGTCCTGACGGATCAGATGAACTTCACTGTGGTAAAAAAAATAAAATAGCTCATCTATTTTGATTATTATATCCATTCAATAATCAATATATTTTTAAATCTTGAATCATCAGTGAATCATCAATTAAACTGACAAATTTTTGATGTTATTTTTCTATCATCAGGGTCAGCGTCTCCTCCTCCAGGACGGGTCTCTCCCTCTCAGCGCCCTCTGCTGCCCAAGCTCTGCTCCTCCAAGCAGTGGAGCTGCTGGAGTGGAGAGTGTGTGAGTTTGGACAGGAGGTGTGATCTACACTCAGACTGTGCTGACGGATCAGACGAGAACGACTGCTGTGAGTAAATAGAGTTTGCATGTTCTCCCCGTGTTGGCATGGGTTTCCTCCGGGTGCTCCGGTTTCCCCCACAGTCCAAACACATGCACTATAGGGGAATTGATTAAACTAAATTGGCCGTAGTGTGTGAATGTGAGGGTGTATGGGTGTTTCCCATTACTGGGTTGCAGCTGGAAGGGCATGCGCTGCGTAAAACATACAGTATGCTGGAATAGTTGGTGATTCATTTCAACTTCAACTGTACTCTATATGTGAGCTGACCTCAGGTGTGTGTGTGTTTGTTTGTGTGTGTGTGTGTGTGTGTGTGTCCTCAGACGACTGTATTCTGTCCTCCTGGGCGTCCTGGAGTCAGTGCAGTGTCTCGTGTGGTTTGGGCTCAATCTTTCGCCAGAAGAACATCCTGAGAGACGCTCGACCCGGAGGATCCTGTGGAGGAGCTCAGTTCGACAGCAGACCCTGTTTCCTGCAGGCCTGTCCTGGTACAAGCACATTTCAGCTGTCATTAAATGAACCTGAATACATTATTAGTGTAAAACGTCCCAAACTGTGATGTGTTCGATGTCCAGCAGTATGATCAGTGTAACACACAGTTTGTAGGTTTACTGTATCCTCTGGTGTATGTGTGTGTGTGTCAGTGTCCGGTCAGTGGTCAGAGTGGACGCAGTGGTCCGGCTGTGACGTCCCGTGTGCTGGAGGCCTGATGGTCAGAAACAGGACCTGCTCCAATCCTCCTCCCAAAAATGGCGGTCGTGACTGTGAAGGGATGAGCAGACAAACACACACCTGTAACACACAGTCCTGCGGCTCCGACACAGACACACAGAGCGGTCAGCATTCACACCGACTACATTCATACAGTGCACTTAATATACAGAATACAACTGAAGTTAGAATTATTAACCCTCTTGAATTATTAGCCCTTCTGTATATATTTTTCCCCATTTTCTGTTTAATAAAGAGAAGATTTTCTTCAACATTTCTAATCATAATAGTTTAATAACTCATCTCTAATAACTGATTTATTTTATCTTTGACGTGAATACAGAACGAAATTAGACTAGATATTCTTCAAGACACTTGTATTCAGCTTAAAGACACATTTAAAGGCTTAACTAGGGTAATTATGGTAAAGTTAGGGTAATTAGGCAAGTCATTGTATAACAGTGGTTTGTTCTAGAGACAATCCAAAACTAATATTCTTAAGGGGGCTAATAATTTTGACCCTAAAATGGCTTTAAATGAATTAAATCTGCTTTTATTCTAGCAGAAATAAAACAAATAAGACTTACACTAAAACCGGGGTGTCAAACTCAATTCCTGGAGGGCCGAAGCCCTGCACGGTTTAGTTCCAACCCTGCTCCAACACACTTACCTGTAGGTTTCAAACAAGCCTGAAGGACTCAGTTAGTTTGATCAGGTGTGTTTATTAGGATTGGAACTAAACTGTGCAGAGCTGCGGCCCTTTTGGAACTGAGTTTGACACCTGTGTTTTAAAAGAAAAAATATTATCAGACATACTGTGAAAATTTCCTGAATCTGTTCAGCATCATTTGGCAAATATTTGAAAAAGAAATTCACTGGAGGGCGAATCATTCTGACTTCAACTGTGTATAATGATATAGGGTCTGATTGAGGTCTGATTTTCTGCAGGCTGCACTGGAGGAATGATCCTGATGGACGAGTCTGACTGTTTGGCAGGAAAATTCAGCCCGTGTCCCCTGACCTGCTCTGACCTTCATTCAGAGAGAAACTGCACATTAAACTGCACTGCAGGTACATTGTCATCACCATACTGTAAGGCTGTTAAATTGTCAACATTCAGGTTATTAATCGAAAATACAATACATTTATTGCATTATTATTGTATTTCATGTTTGTAGATATAAATAGAAAAAAATTACCAGTGTTTTGAAAATAAATTATTATTTTATTTTATTATTTTTTTGTTAATATTGTTTTATATTTTAAATAATTTCTATAAATTATTCAAATGAAAATAATTATTATCTTTATTTGAATGTTAGTATTAGTACATATTGTTATATTATTAGTAGTATATGTTATGTTGTTATAATTATACAAGTTAATAAATTATATCATTTATTTTAAAACAATATTGACCATTTAATATTTATTTTTTTATTTAATCACATGTAAAATTTTAAGTGTTAAAATTTTAAGTAACTATACAATAGTCTAGTGATATTATTATTATTATTATTATTATTATTATTAATAATAATAATAATAATAATAATAATAATAATAATAATAATAGATATTTGGAATAAATGCACTATTTTTTAAAAAATCACATATTATAGTAATACTAGTAAACTAGACAGAAAATAATGATTATTATCATTATTAATAAACATTAATCAGTTTATTTTTATTTAATCACAAGTAATAAAAACATATCTTATTTTAATATTAATTAATGATTACATTATTCAATAATAATAATAATGATAATAATATTAATAATAATAATAACAATGATATGATTTAAGAAATTAATTAATAATGTATTCTAATTAATTTCACAATAAAAATAATATAATAATTTCAGAATGATAAATAATACAACTTTTTATTTAAATAATATGCAATAGTTTATTTCCATTTAATATTTTATAATAAATGATTAGCATTGCAGTAGAAAAACATAAATCAAAATAATAGCATACAATTTATATGCACTGATCGTGTGTCTCACTGTCTATTTATTAATTTATTTTTATTTTAGGATGTCATTGCCCTCCTGGGCTCTTCCTCCAGTCTGGCCGGTGTGTGAATGTCAGTGAATGTGAATGTTTCTGGAACGGGTCGCTCATTCAGCCGGGTCAGGACGTCAGTAACTCCAGCTGCAGCTCCTGGTCAGTCCATGATTCAGCAATAATACAGTTCCTCTGACTGTGTGTGATGATGTAAAGACACTTAATGATGCTTTATCCAATCATAAACAGTGTGTGTAAAGATGGGCGTGTCCTATGTGATGAGTCCAGCTGTGTCGCTCGATGTGATTGGTCGGCCTGGTCTTCGTGGACATCATGTGACAGCAGCTGCGGGACAGGAGTACAGCACCGCTACAGGTGCACTGAGTTATTTATTGAATAATACTATTCTGTTTTTTTATATTTATTTATTTATTTATTTATTTATTTATTTATTAACTATTTATGCATTTAGATATAGTATGTGATGCTTGTGCACCGCATGCAGTATGATAATATTCACATTCATTAAGTTTTACCTGGTCGTTAGTTTGTAAGAAATTAAATTAATCAATCATTACCATTTATTCAAATTCTTCAAAGTCAGTTTTAGTTACAGTACGTACAGAAGGCAGAGAACCGACAAACTTTAAATGAATTTATTAATAGAAAAATAAAACAAACAGGAAGCAAAAGTAAAACATAAACTGTCCAGGCCTGTTTTTCTCTTCTCTTCCACTGCAGTCTCTCCTCCTTTTATAATCTAGAGCTTCTCCGTGGGACTCGAGGTATATAATATAATATAATATAATATAATATAATATAATATAATATAATATAATATAATATAATATAATATAATATTATAATATAATATAATAATATAATATAATATAATATAATATAATATAATATAATATAATATAATATAATATAATATAATTAATATAATATAATAATATAATATAATAATATAATTAATAATATAATATAATATAATATAATATAATAATATAATTAATAATATAATAATATAATATAATATAATAATATAATTAATAATATAATATAATATAATATAATATAATATAATTAATATAATATAATAATATAATATAATAATATAATTAATAATATAATAATATAATATAATATAATATAATAATATAATTAATAATATAATATAATATAATATAATATAATATAATATAATATAATATAATATAATATAATATAATATAATATAATATAATATAGTATAATATGATATAATATAATATAATAATATAATTAATAATATAATAATATAATCTAATATAATCTAATATAATGTAATATAATATAATATAATATAATAATATAATTAATAATATAATATAAAATAATATAATATAATATAATATAATATAATATAATATAATATAATATAATATAATATAATATAATATAATATTAATTCATTCATTTTCTTTTCACTTAGTCCCTTTATGATTCAGTGTTCGCCACAGTGGAATGAACCAGCAACTATTCCAGCTTATGTTTTACACAGCGGATGCCTTTCAAGCTGCAACACTGGGAAACACTCATTCATAAACATACACTACAAACAATTTAGTTCATTCAATTCACCTCTAGCGCATCTGTTTGGATTTGTGGTGGAAACTGTATATATAATATAATATATACAAAGTAAGATGGGCCCACTGTAACTGGCCCACCTTTACAGGTACTCTGCTCTGCACCAACTGTGGGCCAGTGGTAAAATTTCTGTCTCGTCTTCCTTCAGCACCAGTTAGGGATATGATTCTAATCCTGTCAAAACTCACTACACTGTTTTATCCATTAAAGGTTTAAACCCCTAAAAAATTATATATAAAAATTATATATATATATATATATATATATATATATATATAATATATGCGCACCCATGTGTGTATGTTAGGTCTCCTCTGAGTGCAGTGGGAGCACTGCATGTGGAGCCGTGTGAAGGAGACTCCACTGAAGCCAGACGCTGCTCTGTTCCCTGCACAGACGGTAACACACACATCTGCAACACTTGAACACTCCACTGCATCTTAAACATTAAATCTAAATTGACTATGTCTATCTTGCTAGCGCACATTGTTAGTCTTAAAGACGACCTATTAAGCAGTTTTCTAAGAAGTTTAAACTCAGTGTGTGTGCGCAGGTGCTGATGGAGCGCAGTGGAGCGACTGGACACACTGGTCTGAGTGCAGTAAGACGTGTTTTCATCACGTGGATGCTGTGGGTATGAGGAAACGCTTCAGGAGCTGTAATCACACACACACCTGTGCAGGAGATGCAGACGAGCAGGAGCCCTGCAACACACTGCACTGCCCTGGTACACACACACACACCGCATCCCATAATGCAACCAACACTTCTCATGCTCTTCTTACATTTACATTTAGCAGACGCTTTGGTCCAAAGGGACTTTCAATTAGGAGGCATTCAGCGATTCAACAAGAAGAGGCAATACACAACAAGTGCTGCTTATGCAGAACAACTGTTTGCAATCAAAGATTTAAGTCTAAGAGTAAGGGGTTTTGTTTGGGGGGTTTTTAGAGAGAGAAGAGTGTTTTCTACAGGTGGTTTGTCAAGCCCACTCACTTAAATAATCGCACAACATTTTTTTAATATTAAGTGATTATGAGGAAGTGTCTGGTGCAAATGTGCAAAAATTGGTGGATTAAAGTGGATTAAAGAGATGAAAGAGTGTGTTTTCTACAGGTGATTTGTCAAACCCACTCACCTGTGTGAGGCACATTCAGAAATGCACAGTGGGTTTTTTTGAGATATGAAGTGATTTTAAGCAAGTGTCTGGTGCAAATGTACAAAAACTGGTGCAAAAACCTGTCTGTTACAGTGTCAGAGAGATGAAAGAGTGTGTTTTCTACAGGTGGTTTGTCAAGCCCACTCACCTGTGTGAGGCACATTCAGAAATGCACAGTGGGTTTTTTTGAGATATGAAGTGATTTTAAGCGAGTGTCTGGTGCAAATGTACAAAAACTGGTGCAAAAACGTGTCTGTTACAGTGTCCGAGAGATAAAAGAGTGTGTTTTCTACAGGTGGTTTGTCAAGCCCACTCACCTGTGTGAGGCACATTCAGAAATGCACAGTGGGGTTTTTTTGAGATATGGAGTAATTTTAAGCAAGTGTCTGATGCAAATGTACAAAAACTGGTGCAAAATTGTGTCTGTTGCAGTGTCTGAGAGATGAAAGAGTGTGTTTCCTACAAATGGTTAGCCAGTGTAAAGCACACTTCATAAATTTAGTGCTTTTTATTTAGCGTTTGTCAAGCCCACTCACTTAAATAATCACACAACATTTTTTTAATATGAAGTGATTATGAGAAAGTGTCTGGTGCAAATGTGCAAAAGTTAGTGGATTAAAGTGTCAGAGAGATGAAAGAGTGTGTTTTCTACAGGTGGTTTGTCAAGCCCACTCACCTGTGTGAGGCACATTCAGAAATGCACAGTGGGTTTTTTTTTTTTGAGATATGGAGTGATGTTAAGCAAGTGTCTGGTGCAAATGTACAAAAACTGGTGCAAAAATGTGTCTGTTACAGTGTCTGAGAGATGAAAGAGTGTGTTTTCTACAAATGGTTAGCCAGTGTGAAGCACACTTCATAAATTTAGTGCTTTTTATTTAGTTTTTTAGAGGTATGGAGTGATTGTAGGAAAGTGTCTGGTGCAAATGTGCAAACTAGTGCAAGTGTGAGTTAAAGTGTCAGAAAGATGAAAGAGTGTTTTTTACAGGTGGTTTGTCAAGCCCACTCGCCTGTGTGAGGCACACTTATAAATACAAAACATTATAATTTTTTATATGGAGTGATTGTAAGATGGTGCAAATGTGCAAAAACTGGTGCAAATGTGGGTTAAAGTGTCAGATAGGTGTAAAAGTGTTTTCTATAGGTAGTTTGTCGAGCTTACTAACCTGTGTGAAGCGCTCTCAAAATTAATAATGTTGTTGTCGTGTAGTGTGGTGGGGAAGAGAATAGGGGGTCCTGGTTTGTTCACAGGATTTCAGTCTGTATGGGAATGAGAAGATCATAACACTAGTGTGGAACATTTTTCCCTCAAATGCACATTTCTTCTCAGCAGCTCTTAAGAAGAACGTGCTAAGATGAGCATTTATAGAAATTAAGATAATGAGATTTTAGAAATTATACAATATTTGTGATCAATTTTAAATAAAATTAATCATGTAAAAATAAATAAAAAAAAACAGCTACAAATAAATAGAAAACAAATTAAACTAACATGCAAATCAAATTTCAGAAAGGCGAATCAAAAAGTTTTAAACACAAATTATTAAGCAATTTTTTCAATTGGGTTACCTCTGAGTTCTCCGGTTTCCCCCTATAGTCCAAAGACGTGGTATAGATGAATTGGGTAAGCTAAAATTGTCCATAGTGTATGAGTGTGAATGAGTGTGCATGGATGTTTCCCAGTGATGGGTTGTGGCTGGAAGGGCATCCGCTGCGTAAAAAAAACATGCTGGATAAGTTGGCGATTCATTCAGCTGTGGCGACCCCGGATTAATAAAGGGACTGAGCCGACAAGAAAATGAATGAATGAATAAATTGAATGTATAACACACCAGAATTAATATAATTATGATTATTTAAGAAAAAAAATCAGTAGTATTTATGTTTGGTAACTTTTCAAATTTTTGTTTATTTTAAAGTTCAAAATAAAATTAAAATTGTGCTAAAACTAAAGTTGAAATAAAATAAATAGAAATGTTTATAAAAGTAAATGCTAAGAAAAAAATGTAAATGCATGTGAATATTTTTGTTTTACAAAGAATAAAAACTACAATTGACTGCTTAATCAAAATAAAACATTTAAAAATGTTACATTAATGTGTAATACCAAAATAGCACTGCACAGAAAATCATACAGGGACATTTTTGTAATCCATTTTTAAACTGAAGGAAATTCAAAAAGAAAAATGTATTACTCTTAAAAAAAACATTGATATTTCTGACCATTTTATTTCTCAGACTACAGATGAATTTTTTTCATCATTGCAGTTTTAATTTTGTTTTTTTTTTTACTCTCTGTCTGGTCAGTGAATGGAGGCTGGTCGTCCTGGTCCAGCTGGTCTGATTGTTCGTCTGACTGTGACTCCGGTGTTCAGACGAGTGAGCGGTTCTGCAGTTTCCCACCGCCACTGTACGGAGGTCTCGTCTGTCCTGGTCCACACATGCAGACACGAGACTGCAACGTCCAACCCTGCACTGGTAAAGCAATACACCAGAAATACTATTGTTATCTTGAATATTTTAAAACATGAATATATTTGTAAAATTGAATATATTACTTCAGCTGAAAATGGACACTTTTATAATAAATATAAAAAATTATTTATATATAAAAATTTTGATTGTTTTTTCTACTCTTGTATTCATTTATTTATTTATTCATTGATTTATTTATTTATTTTGATTTATTAAATTTTTAAAAAATTGTTTTGTTTGTAAATGTATTTATTTTATTTATTTATTTATTTTGATTTATTTTTAACTATTGTTTTTGTCTGCTAATTTAATTTAATTAAGTTTTTTCATTTGTTTATATTTTTATTTAATAAAAAATGTTTGTTTATTTATTTTATTTTTATTTTCAGTTTATTTATTTATTTATTTAATTAATTTTTTCATGCGAGTCACTGCCGCTGTTAGCAAATCTATAATTATTAATTTAATCCAAAGTAAAAGTTTATTTTTACATAATATATGTGTGTACTGTGTATATTTATTATGTATATAATATAAATACACAAACACACGCACACATACATAAAATACAAAAGATATATATATATATATATATATATATACATATATATATATATATATATATATATATATATATATATATATATATATATATATATAAATACATTACTATTAAACCGTTTGTGTTTTAGGTGTGTGTCCGGATGGTATGACGTTCCTATGGAAGCATCAGTGTGAGGCTCAGGGTGGCGCATGTCCGCGAGTGTGTCTGGATGCCATGGCAGATGTGCAGTGTGCGTCTGAGTGTTATGATGGATGCTACTGTTCTCCAGGTTTCTATCTGTTTAATAAGAGCTGTGTGCATCTCCAGTTTTGTCCCTGTGTCCACCAGGGGGCGCTACTGATGCCTGGAGACTCTGTACCGCGAGACAGCTGCAATAACTGGTAAATGAGTCTAAAACTTACACTATTATTACATGGTTTCTGTGTCTGACAGTGTGTTGTGTTTCTTGTTCAGCACGTGTGTTAATGGAGAGATGCAGTGTGGAGAAGAGCCCTGCCCTGGTGAGGAGAACACACATATAGCACATATTATATACAGTACTTTTCGATATACATCATATATTCTGTGTTCATTTGAAATAGTTTTTTATTTGTTTAATTGTGTGATTTTTGACTAAAACAAGGATTTTTAATTAAATGCTCAAATAAATGACTGGTCATTAAGTAAATGGTGCAGTAAAAAAACAGCAATGAAACATTTTTATTTTCAAGCTTTTTATTTCTAAAGAAATGTGCAATGCAATCCTTAAAAATTTACTGAAAGAAAAGGAAATTACTTTATATATATTTGTTTTAATAAATTATTTAAAGTTAAATTTATGTGCAGAAATAGATAATATAATATAATATAATATAATATAATATAATATAATATAATATAATATAATATAATATAATATAATATAATATAATATAATATAATATAGAATAATATAATTTAACATAATATAATATAATATAATATAATATAGAATAATATAATATAATATAATATAGAATAATATAAAATTATATAATATAATATAGAATAATATAATATAGAATAATATAATATAGAATAATATAATATAATATAATATAATATAGAAAAATATAATATAATATAATATAATATAATATAGAATAATATAGAATAATATAATATAATATAGAATAATAAAATATAATATAATATAATATAATATAATATATTATAATGTAATATAATATAGAATAATATAATATAGAATAATAATATAGAGTAATAATATAATATAATATAATATAATATAATATAGAATAATAATATAATATAATATAATATAGTATAATATAATATAATATAGAATAATAATTAATATAATATAATATAATATAATATAATATAATATAATATAATATAATATAATATAATATAATATAATATAATATAGAATAATATAATATAATATAATATCATATAATAATATAATGCAATATAATACAATACAAGAAAATAATTTTTTAAATGTATTTAAATATCAATTTTGTTTGTATTATAATGTTTTTTCTTTAAAATGTGAGTCCATTTCCGATTTTCAAAGTATTTATGTTTTCCAAATACTCAATGTTTATTTTATTTTATGTATTTCTATTTTCGAAGAAAACAGAAAAGTGAACAAAAAAATTAGTAACCTTAAAATATATATTTGAATAAAAATAAACTGCTCGCTATGCACAGTACTTCAAGTGTTAAAAGCTAAATTACAGTTTTTCCTATAAAATTAATTAATACCTTAACAACCATGCTCATTTTATTGGAATTAAATATCATAATAGTACAGTCCCTCCCTAATGAACACTGTAATTGTAACTTCCCAAGCCTAATTTTTAACCTCATTTTAGCTTTTGTCTGTGGTGGTGTTGTGTTTTTTGTAAGAAGGGATACAGCTGCGGCGGGAGGTTAACAAGAATTATTTCTAATATTTATTAAATTACACATTATATTGTATTTTACAATTAACATATCCCCCCATCCAATCCTAAACCCAAGCCTCACAGTAATGTAAAAACAGAAATTATAATGAGAATAATTTATATTATTTATTAAATTACCCATTAAATGTATTTTATTAATGTCTACCCCAACTTAAACCATCATAGCAATGCAAACAGTAATTACAATGAGAATAATTTATATTATTTATTTATTAAATTACCCATTAAAATGTTTTTTTATTGATGTCTACCCCTAACTCAACCCTCACAGTAATGTAAAAGCTGTTATCATAACGCAAATTATTATATTGTTTTTTTAAATCAACCATTAAATTGTATTTTATTAATGTCTACCCTACCCTAACAGTAATGTAAAAATCTGAATTATTGTTGTACAGTATTGATGGTATATTGATGTGAGTGTTTGCAGCTGTATCCCTTCTAAGCTTTACCAGTTGGGTGATGTGAGTATCCACAGCTGTATCTCTTCTAGACTCCTGTTGTTGTGTCTCCTGCAGTGCATTGCGGGTGGAGTGAATGGACCAGCTGGAGCGCGTGCAGTAGGACGTGTGACGTGGGCATTAGACGCCGCTATCGCTCGGGAACCAATCCAGCGCCAGCATTTGGGGGTCGGGTCTGTGAGGGCGAACGCATCGGGCTGGACACGTGCAGCGTTACACCGTGCTTCGGTACAGAAATCACTTCACATCAGGACACATCTATACAGTTCAAGTCAGATTTTTTCCAACACATTTCTCATTATAATAGTTTTAATAACTCATTTCTAATAACTGATTTATTTTATCTTTGCCATGATGACAGCACATAATATTTCACTAGATATTTTGCAAGACACTAGCACATTGAATGAAAAGAAAACATCAGTGTTTGATGTGTATCCAGGAGTTCAGTGTGTGTGTGCTATTGGATAAACAGTTGAAACCAGAGGTCTACATACACATACCCATTTTTAAAAACAATGTCTGATGGTAAATCATACCAAACATACTATTTTAGGTCTGTTAGGATCACCTAAATGATTTACATTTGCTAAATGCCAGAATAAAGAGAGAATTTTTAAAAATTGTTTATTAATTTCTAGACAGTCAAATGTTTACACACTTTTCCTTGGTATTTTTTTAGCTTTGCTTTTAAACCGTATAACTTTGGTCAAATGTTTTGGGTCTCCTTCCACAAGCTTCTCACAATAATTTGCAGGAGTTTTGGCCCATTCCTCCTGACAGAATTGGTGTAACTGAGTCAGATTTGTTGGCTGTCTTGCTCGCACAAGCTTTTTCAGCTCTGCCCACAAAGTTTCTATAGGATTGAGATCAGGGCTTTGTGATGGCCACTCCGAAACATTCACTCTGTTGTCCTTAAAGCACATTTGAACTAATTTGGCAGTGTGCGTAGGGTCATGGTCTGTTTGGAAGACCCATTTGTGGCCAAGTTTTAATTTGCTGGCTGATGTGTTGAGATGTTGCTTCAGAATTTCTCCATAATGTTCTGTCTTCATGATGCCATCTATGCTGTGAAGTGGACCAGTCCCTCCTGCAGCCCCACAACATGATGCTGCCGCCCCCATACTTCACAGTTGGGATGGTGTTTCTAGGCTTGTGCGCTTTCCCCTTTGTCCTCCAAATGTAACACTGCTCATTATGGCCAAACAGTTCAATCTTAGCTCCATCAGAGCACAGGACATGTCTCCAAACATCTGCCTTTTTCCTAGTATAATTTAGCTAATGGTAATCTGGCTTTGTTGTTGATTCTGGCTTGTTGATTTCCCCATGTTGTCACACAAGGAAGCAGTGTGTTTGAGCTTTTCCCCAAATACTATTCTACAGTTGTGTCTCACATTAACTCAAATGTTGTCAATTAGCCAATCAGAAACTTCCGAAACCTTGACACCATCATCTGAGCTTTTCCAGAGGCAGTATGTGTGTAAACTTGACTTTTAGGAAAGGTTAGAACAATTTATCAACAAATATCTCTCATTATTCTGCTATTAAGCAGAACAAAAACACATGTGGTCATACTGACTTACCTAAAACGAGAGAAAGCTTACTCGCATTACAGTTATTCTTGTTTGCTTTGACCTGGTTAAAGAAACTAGGTTCCTCTTCATTTTCATTATCACTATCCCAGCAGAGCAGAAGACCGGTCTTGCAAATATGTAAACTCTTTCTCATTGGTTTGACACATTTTCCCCACCATTTTTCAAAACAGTTAACACAGATGTCATTCAAGCTGTCCAAACTCCATTGTTTTAGCTATGATAACCAAACAGAATCCATCTATTCCTAACTATTAGAAACTACCAACATCAATATGAATTCAGTGAAGCACTGGTTTGACACTACTTTACACAAATCTTCAAAAAGCAATCAGTCTGCAAACCTTATAAAACGGTGGAAGGTCTGTGTTGGTGCCAGCATGGATGGAGGAGGTCAATAATGGCTATGTCTTAATCTCCCAATAGATTTGACTGTATATTGGTTTACATGTGTTTTATCTAATATTTACAGTATTTTATAACTTTTGTCTGTTTTTACAGTATTTCAGTTTTCAGCCACAGTTTGAAAATTGTCATGAATTCAATATATATTCAATCAAAGCACATCTTATTCTGGATTCAATTCTTTGCAAAGAATAGAATAGAAAGACAACAAATGGCATTGGCAATAGGCTACAATGACAAGCAATGGTGGTGCACTGACTTCTGTATTTTGTATTTTGTTGACCATTGTGTAATGATTAATTGAAAGAGCTCATATACTTGTTTGCAAGTTGTGGTGTTCTAAGGTAAAACTAGCTTTTGTTGCATATTTTAAATGTTTTGACACTGTATGTGCCTTTTGCAAGCAAAATGTGTCATTTTGACCACGAGTGCCGCTGTTTAGGCCTGTGTGTTAACTGTTTTGAAAATGTGAAGTTTTAGTTGACAACTACATCCAAGCAATCGAGAAAAACTGTAACATCTGACTTTTTGGTTGTGTGCCTTTTTGTTAAATGTAAACTTCTGCTTTCAACTAGGTGTGTGTCTGTGGTCCTTTACTGACTTGGTAGGTGCAGAAAATAGAGTCAAACAGCCGTGTGTGTGTGTGTGTGTGTGTGTGTGTGTGTGTGTGTGTGTGTGTGTGTGTGTGTGTGTGTGTGTGTGTGTGTGTGTGTGTGTGGGGATTATCCTGTCGCAAAATGCGACGAGAAGTCCTAGATAAGATAGTTCAGTTGTGGTGTTCATATGTCTGCACTGCACTTCAATAATGTGACTAAATAGGCACACTCAACGGGTCTTATTCTGATTCGTGTTTAGTTTGATTATGACTAGTCGGATTAATGTCATCAAAGCTCTGTTCACATGGGAGACTCTTAATCAGAGCATTGTCTTAATCGTATTAAAATCTGAGTATTGGTGTCCGTGTAAAAGTACTCGGTGTGATGTTGTATGTTCAGGAGTGAAGGGGCCGTGGAGCCGCTGGTCTGAGTGTTCGGTGTCCTGCGGCGGAGGCTACAGGAGCAGAACGAGAGGACCAATCAGGAGCCACGGCACACAGCAGCAGTTCAGTGCCTGCAACCTGCAACCCTGCGGTCAGTGTGTGTGTGCGCGTGTGTGTGTGTGTGTGTGTGTGTGTGTGTGTGTGTGTGTGAGATTGCATAAATGTGTGTGCATATAAAAGTGCTTGTGTATCTGTGTGTGTGTCTGTTTGTGCATTTGAGCGTGTGTGTGTGTGTGTGTGTGTGTGTGTGTGTGTGTGTGTGTGTGTGTGTGTGAGAGAGAGAGAGAGAGAGAGAGTGCATGAATGTGTGTATTTGTATGGATGTATGAGAGTAAATGAAAACGTGTGTGTGAGTATCTGTTTGTGCATGTGTGTGTGAGAAAGAGAGTGCATGTAAGAGTGTGTGTCTGTGTCTATGCTTGTGAGTGCATATGTGTGTTTGGGGGAGTTTTTGTTTGTTTGTCTGTGGATGTTGGTTTGTGTCTGCTTTTATGCATGTATGTGTGTGTGCATGCGTGTGTGTGTGTGTGTGTGTGTGTGTATTTTTGTGTATGTGCACGTGAATATGTTTTTGACAGTATGTGTGAGTATGTCTATGGATGTGTGTTTGTGTAAGTGTGTGTGTGTGTGTGCGTATGTTTATGTTTGTGTGTGTGTGTAAAGCAGGTCATCATCTCTGTGTATCTATGTAATGTCAGGTAACAGAAGTGGGTGTTCAGGCGGTCAGCAGTGGTCAGTGTGTGTCAGAGAGCAGCTGCTGTGCTCAGATTTGGGGACGGAGGCTCAAAAAGATGCGCACTGCCACCCGGGATGCCAGTGTCCTGAAGGATCTGCTCTACAGGTGTGTGTGTGTGTGCATGCATGTGTGTGTTTCTTTGTATGATTTGTGAATACAAGATTCATTTGATTTATGTGTGTGTGTATTAGGATGGCGAGTGTGTGCCTGTTTCGCTCTGTCACTGTCATGTAAATGGAGAGCAGCACAAACCCAGAGCCACCGTCAACAAAGACTGCAACAACTGGTAAAACAGCAGATTATAAAGTTCAGTTTAGTAATTGCTATTTTAAAGTTGTGAATTTATGCAAGTGTGAATTATTTGCAATGCTAATATATCCTAGAATATCATTTAACCCTTTATCCGGCAGACATTGAGTACATTAAGGGCCCTATCATACAGCCAGCACAATGCGGCTCAAGGCGCGATGCAATTGTTGTTTGCTAGTTTCAGCTCGGCGCAAGAGTCGTTTTGATGTTTTGCGCCACGCTGTTTAAATAGCAAATGCATTTGCGCTCATATGTGCACCCATAGGCGTTCTAGTCTAAAAAAAGGAGGTGTGTTAAGGCGCATTGCTGGCATGTTGCTATTTTGACAAACTTAAATAGACTCAATAGACCACATCAAAGCAGGTCTATTGACCTTATTCTAAAATGCGGAAGTGCGCCAGTTTTCGCGATTGTCTTAGAACTTCCGATTCAGTCGCCTATGGGAGAAATGACTAGGAATAATAAACGGCTGAAAACGGTCAAACTACTTGCTCTACAAACAAATGTTTGCATGACTCTACAGACCAAGTAGAATAATATAATAAGACAATATCCAACATCAAGCAGCGTAATGAGCAGTTTTTAACGTCAAAAAATGAATGGAAGTGAATGAGACCGGAAGTCTCGAGCCAAAAAGATTCAATTGGCAGCGCCCGCTCGTCTGCGGAGAATAAGGTGAATAGTCAAGCGCAGATCACTTTAGTTGTGCGCCTTGTTTAAACATTGCTTAATACACACAGGATGTAAAGCAATACGCAAATGTCTTTACAAATAAAAACATAATTAAAGGAATAAAATATTACAAAAAATATATTATTTTCTAGCCTACATAAATATAAAACCCACTGCTTTCATGCCTTCTTCATCTCGGGGGGCTTTTTTAATTTATTCATGAAAATCTGCTTTTGTGTAATGCTATTGTTAGTCATAGTATTATTTATTATATGCATATTTATATTTGGGGTGACGCAGTGGCGCAGTAGGTAGTGCTGTCGCCTCACAGCAAGAAGGTGGCTGGTTCGATCCTCAGCTCAGTTGACGTTTCTGTTTGCATGTTCTCCCTGCGTTCGCGTGGGTTTCTTCCGGGTGCTCCGGTTTCCCCCACAGTCCAAAGACATGCGGTGCAGGTGAATTAGGTAGGCTAAATTGTCCGTAGTGTATGAGTGTGTGTATGAATGTGTGTGTGTGTGGATGTTTCCCAGAGATGGGTTGCGGCTGGTGTTCAAAAACGTGCTGGATAAGTTGGCGGTTCATTCTGCTGTGGCGACCCCGGATTAATAAAGGGACTAAGCGGACAAGAAAATGAATGAATAAATATTTATATATTTCTTTTAATTAAAAACAAGGTTAGATTTGCCCACCTGTCAGGTTTTAGACCATATTAGGCACAGCATGTGTATCTAGATATAACTTATTGTTCATTTATTCGTTTGCTGGAAATTAAAACTGAATTTAGAAATAGTTTTGAAACAAATATTTGCACTAAACAAACAAAATTAATCATGTGTAGGCTAATGGATGTCTGTGCGTACAACACGTTTCTCTGTCCACGAGAGTAAGAGTGAAAGTAAATAATGAGGAGGCTCATCTCTCATTCTCGCGCTGTAGATGCTCTGTTTAACTGTTTTCTCTCTAGTGAAGTGTTCAGTTTTTCCACTTACAAAGTCTGTCATGTAAATAGCAAATGTGCTATGGCTCGATGCAACTAACTATTAAAGGGAATGGGATATGAGACTCTGATTGGTTTATTCTCAAAACACACCTGCAACTCATTAAGAGAATAAGCTCAACACTTTTAGACCATGCGCCACGGCGCAATGTGGATTTTTCCGTCCTTAAAATAGCAAAAGTGGATTCTGACACGCCCTAATTGTGTTTGCGCCCTGCGCTTTAGACTTTGCGCATGGATCGTCAAAATAGAGCCCTAAGTGTAAAACTCTTGTAGTGAGCCCCAGTAGACTCTTTTCAATGAGTGCCCTATGAAGGGTTCATTACGAAGTGCAAAAAAACATCTAAAAAAAGTAAATGTTTTAACTCTTAAATCTTTAAAGTGCATAATTTGTGTTATTTTGTATTAATCCTAATAAACATGATTTGTAATTGATCCATAATCTATTGTATTCCTCCAGCACGTGTGAATCAGGAAAGCTGGTCAACTGTACCAGTGTGGATTGTGATGGTAAGACACACG